>NC_088175.1:52654469-52734469 GCF_028769735.1 Zonotrichia leucophrys gambelii
AAAAATCTTGCCCAATTATGAATTTTAGGAACAGTTATGCCAAATGGTCTTATTCCTTTTTTAAAAAATTGTCAAAATTTCAGAAACTGTAAAAAAGTAAATATCTATAATAATCTCTTTTTTGATCATTTTTACAACGATGTTACGTGCTTTCAAAAATGCTTTCAAAATGCTTTTTGGAGTATCAATACGAGGCTTTTCAGTTCTCTGTCTTTATCTAAAGTGCTCATTATAGTGATATCTGATCTTGTTTTTAAGGGTGTAGATTTGCTCCATAATTCTAATATCCTCTTATGCTGGGACTAGGAGCAAGCCAGTTATGGGATGAGTTATTTTCCCAACTGCAAAATCAGAAGCAATTAACAGCATTGTTCCTGATAGCATACAGAGACTTCAATATATCTTCCGAAAGTAAACTTTTTTAGCAAAAGGAAAAATGTAGATAGTCTTTTGTTCTGTGAGTGTAACTTACAAAAGCAAAAACGTTATTATTCACAATGAACAGAGAGCCTATAATTTTGTATATTTGATTTGATCCTAGTAAAAAAGTACTGGGTAAAACCTCATATTATGCAAAATATTTTCATGCTAGGTGAGTTTATCAATAGATGAAATCCTGGCTTAGGTAGGTACATGACTCACACGTACTGCATTTGTTAAAGGTCTTTGAATACCTGCAAATGTTATTTATTTAAATGCAATTAATGATAAATGCAATGCAATTAATCCTTCAAAAATAAAGAAGGTTGATTTTCTAGTTTTACCGTTGTAGTCAATAGTGTGTGAATATTTCTCTTGCAGTACATACCTCTACCTCCTTAATTATTATTTTTAAATATTAGCTGGCAGTCTGCCTTCAGAAAGAGAGGCAGTTAAATTTAATGCAAGAAATAGAATTTGTGAATGTAAAAACTATGATCCTGCTTCTTACACACTGGAATTGCCTGTCCATAATTGGGATATATTTCCATCGTGGTCTTCTTTATGTACCATGCCAATAAAAAGAATGTTTGTGTTTTAGAGAAGTACAGAAGTGTCTCTAAGATAGAAACTAAAGGTTGCTTCAAACTTACTTGAGAAGTTGATTATATTGATGAAACTTCTAGGGCGAACAGTGCATGAAGAAAAAAGAAAATATATAAATTCCAGGGTGTTAGAATTAAAATTATACCTCATTTTTTAAATAACTGAGTTTTAAATTTTAGCAGTAAGTGCTGGAAAATCCTGAATTAAAAAAAAAATGAATGTGCAGAATCTTTGCCTAGATGTTTTAAACGAACAAGGGCATTTGTTGCAGAATGAGTTGTTTGTCGGGTGCAGGGAAAACTCGGGGCTCAACATGAGTCATCAGCAAGTTCCATTTATTGAAGAGAGCATCAGACACTTCTACAGCGAGCAATAAGCTCATGAATATTCTGTAATTTACACTGTCCATTGGCCACACCACAACATCAGCTCTTCCCCATTCCTTAAAAGTTACATCTCTCTTTTCTCGTGTCTCCTCCACTATTTATTATCACACTACAGCTAAGTCCAAAGTCACGCTATCTTGCAAGTGCAAAACTCAAAATTAGCCACAACCTTGTACTTTTCCAATCTCTAGTCAGCTAAAATCCCAACAAGCATTAAAATTAATTTTTTTTTTTTGAAACCGTGGAAGTTGGTGCCCAGAGCAGTGAGTTCCCAGAGCCCTGCAGTGAGCACAGTGCTGGCCTCTCCAAGCAGCCTGCCAGCAGCCCCTGGGAGCGTGTGCGGCCTCGCTGGCACCGATAATTGGGGATGCTGCCCACCATGTGCGCGGCTGCCTGGTGCTCCCAGCAGCTGCTCCCCTTCCCTCTGCGCGGCTCCTCTCCTCTCTGCTGCACTCACACACGCAGGAAAACACCCCTTCTCCCAGCACAGGGAGCTTTCTCCTTTATTTCCAAGTGTATCTATGTTTAATTCCATCAGCCAGCTCTAGCACGTGCTTTATCTGTCGAATCGTCGAGTCAGTGCACTGACCACGCAGAGAATTCACACTGCTTCCTGAAGATGTAATAAATTCCCTGATTTTTTTTCCCTGAACCACTCTAGTACTACTCTAATAACTAACTCACTCTAGTTCCTCTGCTTCCCAGGTTGTAGTTACGCCCCTAACTAAATTAATTGGTTGTCCTCCATGTAAATTCTTCGCACGCGAAATTCTCGTGAAGGACGTGTAAGTTCAAAATCACTTTAATGATTTGTTCAAAATCACATTCAAAGTTTTGTCTGGATGGCAGATACAAAAACATAGCTTTGTCTTTACCTGCTTTGTCATGAGGAAGTATATTTTTGGTAGTGACATACTTTGTCTCTGTCAATCTCCAATACTAGTTACTCCAGTGAAGAAGAAATAAAGCAATTGGTGTTACTGATTTTTGACAGGGGCAAATTCCTTTCAGCAGAGAATTCACACTGCTTTCCTGAAGCTGTAGTAAATTCCCTGATTTTTTTTTTCCCTGAACCACTCTAGTACTACTCTAATAGTTCCTCTGTTTCCCAGGTTGTAGTTACGCCCCTAACTAAATTAATTGGGTGTCCTCCATGTAACTTCTTCGCACGCGTAATGCTCCTGAAGGACGTGTAAGTTCAAAATCACATTTAAGTGATTTTGCTCAAAATCGCATTCAAAGTTTTGTCTGGATGGCAGATACAAAAACATAGCTTTGTGTTTACCTGCTTTGTCATGAAGAGGTACATTTTTGGTAGTGACATAATTTACCTTGTCTCTGTCAATCTCCAGTACTAGTTACTCCAATGAAGAAGAAAAAAAGCAATTGGTGGTACTGATTTTTTGACAGGGGCAAATTCCTTTCAGCAGAGAATTCACACTGCTTTCCTGAAGATGTAGTAAATTCCCTGATTTTTTTTCCCTGAACCACTCTAGTACTACTCTAATAGTTCCTTTTCTTCCTAGGTTGTAGTTACACCCCTAACTAAATTAATTGGGTGTCCTCCCTGTAAATTCTTTGCACGCATAATTCTCGTGAAGGACGTGTAAGTTCAAAACCACATTTAATCAAAGTTTTGTCTGGATACAAAAAAATAGCTTTGTCTTTACCTGCTTTGCAATGAACAAGTATATTTTTGGTAGTGACATAATTTACCTTGTCTCTGTCAATCTCCAGTACTAGTTACTCCAATGAAGAAGAAATAAAACAATTGGTGGTACTGATTTTTGACAAGGGCAAATTCTTTTCAGCCCAGACTAATTCTGGTTTTATATTATATGAGATGATATGAATATATGCATATATATTATTTTTTAAATTGTTTTGTTTCCTGTATTTTGCCAAATACTTTGCATGTTGTATGTGACAGGGAGTTCAAAAATTGACTCTACTTGGTTTCTTTGTTTTTCAGAAAGTTTAATTTTGCCTTTACCTTTCATATATTATCCTTTTTTTCTGGCTGGTGAAACATTAAGATGATCCTCCCTGTTTAATATTTTCTGTATTCTGGTTTGCAGTTTCTCTCATGCTGCCTTCTTAATCTGTTTCTAAACAGTCACTTACCTTTTTGATAAACAGTAATGCTGTTATGTTGGTTCACTTTTCCTAAATTCTCATTTCTGGTTTGACTCTTCAGTGATTGCAGAGCATTAAATAGTGATTTTGTTCTTGATGTTTTTTCCCTCTGTGATAGAAATGCACCAATGTGGCTCTTGCATTATTCCAGCAATCCATTGTCTTAGATTTAATAACTTGGAATTGCATTTATCCAAAGACAGTGCTCATTAATCCAGCCTGATGGGACAGTTCATAATGTCCTGTAAGGCTGTATTTTGGTAAAAGACACAAGTTTGCAAAAAAAAAGTCTGTTGGTGTGGAGTTTTTCCAGAGTAACTGGAAAAAAATTGTAGTCCACTAAAGCACACAGATTTTGGGGGTTTTATTGATGGAACTTCTAGGGCAAACAGTGCATGAACAACAAAGAAAATTCTCTTTTCTCAAGAACAAAAATAGGAATACACTATTCTGGAAGAGGGTTTCAAGAAAATGACATAAAAACCTTATCCAAATATGAATTTTATTCAGGTGATATGTGACAAGTTTTTACTTGATTGATATTTTCTACCGATTGAACATCCTCTTATCTTACACTGTCTGTCAGGTAATAAATATTGAGCTACTTACAAGTGTGATTAAAATAGTTGATGGAAGGTTATTTTTCAAGTCTTCCTACTGCTTCTTGAAAATGCATTGTGCCTGAGAAATCATATGGTACATTTGAAAAGGGAAAATTACTTCCATTTTTAAAATCTAGCATTGATCAAGGAGGGCAGA
Organism: Zonotrichia leucophrys gambelii; assembly: GCF_028769735.1. NCBI lineage: Eukaryota > Metazoa > Chordata > Aves > Passeriformes > Passerellidae > Zonotrichia > Zonotrichia leucophrys. The sequence goes on from NC_088175.1 coordinate 52,658,777, forward strand.
TTGAAGAAGCATTTCATTTGTTGTTACAATTTCCAAGTTTAAGGAATATTATAAAAGCAAGTAAGAATTCTTTTTCTGTGTTTTGATAATCAGTGCATTTAAATACCTAAATTTAGAAAAAGAATTATTGTGCAGTTGTGTGAATGAAAGGACTTGAATGTCACTGGTCTGTAATGGAAAAGTCCTAAATTAGAATTTAAAGTATTTTCCCATTGTATTTTTTTTTCTTTAATTGCTAGAAATCTTTGGTAAATCCGAGTAGATCTTTCCCTCAAAATACTAAAGAATGTTTTTTAATTCTATTCCTGTCCTTCCCAATTTTCTATCTCTTAAGTAGTAGTAGATTTTTTTTGAGTGGATTATTATATTCAATGGGGAAAGCAGAGCACTTGTTAAAGCCATCCTTTATTTTGAACTCAAAGCTGGTATTACTGCTAAGGACTAAAAACCATATTAGTCAGCATGTACCAAGGGAAATTAATTGACTAATGAAAAGTCAGTATGAATAACTCTTCTTACAGAGCCTGTCCTCAGAGTCTGCTGTTCTGTTTAGCAAGGTATTTTCATTATTTCATCCAGTGGCTTAAAAAATTAATTTCCTACAATATTAATGTTTTGAATTCACCCAAGTGCAGGAGTTACTGATGGTTTCAGTGTAGAAAAATTCAGAAACAAACCTTTTCCCATCCCAAGCCTTTTGTGTTCACACTGAGTGATTTAGCAGCTAAACTCCAAGTCAAGAACCATTGCTAATATAGGATTATAAGATGTGAGCTCCTATAGCTGGTGAATTTCTCACAGTTTGAAATCTTTATTCCTATGACAAGAACTAAGAGTGATTTCCTACCTTAGAGCTCTCACTCCTGAGAGTTCTCTGGTGCAAAGTGCTGAATAACCTCCAAATGCATTTGATGAGGTAGCTGCACAAAGATTTGTATTGAGATCCAACATCATGTGGGTTTTATATCATAACTAAGGAAGCTTTCAAATTTCTCTGCAAAATAGAAACCATGAAGATGAAATGGTATTAATATTTTTCTGGGTTTTTTTTTTACTTGTTTTTTTAATGTTGTATGTTGCTTTTTGTTGTATGTGAGACATAGATTTTAACAGCTGTAGAAATATTGTAAGTTTATGACAGGTATTTTGGGTTATCCACATAGTTTTAGGGATGAGTATTTTGGTTTTAAACATTCATAAAACCATCTTTAAAATTCTGACTGACTAGGAAGCTCAAGTAAGTATCCTATTCAAAATTTAATTTGGGAAACAGTATTTTTTTTTCATTTCTCTTATTGCTGATGGTATTTGCTAACCATGCTGTAGAAGAAATAAATAAAGTATTATGTGGTTTCATAGAATCAGATTTTGCCTGCCAACAAGCTGTGTTCTATCACTACCACTTCTGATTTGGTAACAACTACCCATTTCAAAAACAAATACAATATACAACTGAAGCATGTTTTTGTCCCCACATATTAGCTGTCTGTGAACCAAATTAACTATATTAGGGTGAATAGTCATGCTCTCTGTTGAAGTGACATGCCTCAAACAGCCTTGTCATTTTAATAAATTTTACTTTTCAGAAGGACACTATATACACATCCTCCCCATCTCTCTTTAATTAAAAAAAACCTCTTTCCCAAACTGCACACATTAAACTGGAGCAGCGCAGGAGCACATGCAAGGTGGCAATTTTATTTCACATTTTAGGTGCATAAAGTGAAAATCCGCCTTTGGAAATCAGGTGAGATTTAGAAGCAAGTCTTTGAACAACAGCAGCAGAGCTAAACAGTTAAATATCCCATCACAGTATGGAGATAGTCATCTGTTCAAGCATATGGAATCTTTTGGCTACTGGACTAAGCAGTTAATATAATGCCCAGTGTCCAGACATGGACACAACTGTTATGGAAGCAGAAGGGAGGAGGCTCCTCTATTGAGCTCATTTTGACACTGATAAGTAAAGATTAAAAGAGTGACTTCAAATAATACAGGGCAAAGGAGTTATTGCTTTAAGCAAGTCATTCTTTTAGAAAATGCAATGTAGTAATTTTTTTTCCCAAAGCTTTTTTTTTGGGGTTTGTTGTTTTTTTTTCTTAAGTTCAGGCTCTAGGAAAAAAAATAAATAAAAGAAAAAGCCCTGTGACTAGCCTTAAATATAGGGTTTATATGTTCTGTTTCAAAATCAGAACAAAGAAGAAAAATTTTGTGTAAAACTATTTTACATTTAAATCCTTGCATGTGGCCATCTGATTTCCATTAAGATTTCCATCTTAAGTGATTTTCACAGAAGCAAATATTGAGCTCCTGTGCAACGTGTGCTTAGGAACATTTTGATGGGAACTTTTGGTGTTGTTTAAAAATCCTGAAATTTTGGAATCCAGCTCTACCTCTTTTTGTTTAGACATTCTCTATTAATTAGAATATAATCATAATAAAAAGGAATACTGCATCTTTAATGATGTTTTTGTGCCTGTGTAGTTAAGCTTTAATGCTAGGAGGAAGAAAAAAAAATTAAATTAGCCTTGTAACCTCTTTCTCTTCCAGACTGATGATGGAAAATAAAAGCTCTTAGCCACAGAATGTAACACTTAGAATTAATATTTAATTAGACCAGCAAATTGTACACCGTGGCTGAAAGCTTCCAAAGAGTTGTTAGTGCCACAATTGACCTACAAGTTTAATAATAACTCACTTCTAGGAGCAAGTGCCAGTTCAGCATAGTGGAGCCACTGTAAGAAAGTCCTGGGAGATTAAAATCAGCAAACCAAATGGCAGGCGAGGATTCCTGGGATGGAGCCTTCTGGAAAGCTGGGAGCTGGAGTGGCTTTGCAGCCAGGATTCAGATGAGAACAGTGGGCAAAAAAAGCTGATCCCTCCTGTTCTGGGAGCTGCTGGTTGGAGGCCAAAATCTTAGAACAGATTTTTTTCTAAATGTTCTTGCTGCAGCTATTAATTTCTATCACAAATCAAGCAGTGAATGGCTTATCTTCATCTTTTAATTCAGTTTTAATATGAACATTGTCGCTGAATTCACCGGTCATGGATTTTGTTCATGGAAGAGAGATACATTTTTGGTATGATGTGTCATTTAGTATGTTTGTATTGCAGAATGTTTAATTTTATAGCATCTTACTGCTGCATAAAGGAGTCCTTGTTAGAGTTAGATATGACAAGCAATTTGTGGTAATATTGTGAAATGTGTAAATTAAATATGAAATGAGCATACATTGTAAAATACAATATTTGGAAGGTTAAATAGCCTAATCTTGCTTTTCATTTTACGAAGAATTAAAATATAAAAGCCTGGAACCCTCCATTAGACATCCATCTGAGCCTTAATTCCGTGGCAAATTATTCTAGTGAAATAGGGCACCATAAGTTCAAAAATGTGCAAGCACACAGCAACAGACTGAGGAAGGAGCGCTCTGCATTATTTATCGGCTAGACCCTAAATAATTAAAGAAATGCCTACTCATTAGTTAAAAATTAAAGCAGGGAGGCCCTTGCCAGCAGAGGGAGCAGTCATGTCTTTGCTTGGGTCCCCTTCCTTTCCAGCCCACCCATCATTTCCACCCTGCCTCTCCTTATTGCCCAGCCAGTTCCCCATCTGGACCCGGCTCTGCCAGCCTGCTCCTGATGACAGCCTATAATTTTGTACTGGATAAGGGATTAGTTTTTTAAGTGGTTTTTGTATTGCAGAGTCTTGCCACTTGGTTATCAACACCAGTTAGGTGTTCCTTTTGATGCTTGTGTGCTGGTAATTGAAATAATAGTGCAGGTTCTTTTGGGGCACCCGGGAATAAAATGAGATTCGCTGTTTAAAGAATTAAAGTTGCAGTGAGTGTTAGCCTTTCCAAATTGGTAAGAAAACTGCAATGACTTTTATTTTTTTCAGGCAAAATGGCAACAAAAGGAACTCCTGAACCTTTTTCTTATAATGAATGACTCCCAATGGAGTCGTAGGATTTTAGTTAAGGCAGTTGGTTTCAAATATGTAATTTTGGCAGTTTTGTTGTGGCTCTTTTGTTACATGACTCACTCTTCAGACTGCTTTTGCATCTCTGTTTTATACTGCCCTATGACCAACTTGTAGCATGGCATATTTTCTGTGTTCAGTTTTCTAGAGGAATCTGCTCAAATGATCAGCTCATTTTTACAATGCTTGAAGACCAGAGGTAACCTATAGATTTCTAATTATATGCTTTTACAACAGTGAGACAATCTGATTAGTGAAAACCAGATAATGCTCAGGGGAGGTGCTGGGCTCACCTTAGCCCACATCTTGTACTGATTTCTTTCTTCTTGTACCAATTTCTTCCTTTCCTGCATGGAAAGAGGGCTCAACCAGATTTATTTCATCTCCAAATAAATGCAAGGTGCCCCAGCAGCACTCAGAGTCACCTGCAGCCTGTGCTTCCAGTCACAGAATGCTGAGGAAAGAGAGGAGAGGAGAAAAGCACTGGGCAGGGCTCAGCTCACAAAGTGTCACCCTTTAGCACACTGCACATCTGTCACCTCTTTGAGTCACACAATAACAGGATTTTCAGCTTTCTGGGCTCCCACTCCCACACCATCTTCAGCATGTTTTAGCCCAAATCCAAGGATGTGCCTCCTGGAGCAAGCCTCAGCTGCAGTGGGAGGCTGAGCTGGGACCCCAGCTCACTCCTGGCTGCCTTTTTGCCTTTGGCCAGCTCACACCACACCTCTGTGCTTGTTCCTGACCTGTAAGGGAGGAGTGCAGCCCTTGCCTGTCTTTTGTGAAGCACTTGGAGATCAACAGATGGAACGTTTGATTTAAGCTGCTAGGCTTGGTCCATCTTTTTTAGGCTGCAGCAGCAGCAACTGTTATTGACTTGCTTGATTTATCTCTGTTTAGTGAGCTCTCATTTCACTGCTTTCAGCCTTTAGGTCTGCCCTTCAGTGGCAGAATAGACAAACTTCTGATTTTGTAAGGTGCCAGGGTTTGCTGGCCTGAGATGCTTTCATAGCTCAAGTAATGCACAAGTCCATCTTCAATGAAGATCCAAAGTTTGGTTTTTGGTTTTTTTTTTTGTTTTGTTTTTTTGTGGTTTTTTTTTTTTGGGTTTTTTTTTTCTTTTTAAATGTGTGATATTTACTTTTTATTTCCTGGCTCATTATTCTTCCTGAAAAACTATCAAAATTAACTGTGTACAGTGTCACCCACCTTCATCTGACATTTTATGGTAATATGCAAAAAACACTGCAGAGTTCCCACAGCACAGGCAACTATCAGGGCAAAGTTATTAAAAGCAACCTTAAGAGAACAACCAAAATCTGGAATTAATTTGTTGTGTAACATATTGACCAACAGATGCTTTGTTACTCTCTTCCCATTTTTATAAATATGTTGCATCTAATTGCCTGCTCTTGTCTTCACTACTTGTCCTTTCTTTGCTTCTGCAAATTGTATAAAATTTTTCAAATATGTTCTTTACTGCTTTAAATTAGCTGATGTAACTAGCTATGTTATTTAGCTATGACAATATTATGTATTAATATATATATTCTATATATACATAATGTATATATTATAATTGTCTATTATCCATTACTATATATAATAATAGATACATAATATATACAATCTTTATATATAAATATATCTATAAATAGATTTTATAATTATCATATTATACATTAATGTTATTTTACCTCTAAACAAGTCAACCAAAATCAGTTTTTCTCTTGTTTCATCCATACAGGATATTATACCTAAGTTTTATGATAGTCAGTAAGGTTCTTCAAAGGTAAAAGAGGAATCCCCAGGTGTGGATTTCTCATCACTGAAGGCATTGTACTTTGCAGCAAATCCTCTAAGTTTATTTCTTGAGTCTTCCACCAAAGACGTGGCACTTGTGTTCAGTTTTTTTGTGAGATTGGTACAGATTTCTGCACACCAAAATTTGTTAATGGTCATTTTATATTCCCATGGCCTGAGTGTACATTCATTTTAGATCGAAAATTCAACATTCAGTTAGGAAATTTACTGTGTGCAAACACACCTAATCACTTTGGAGTTGGAAGATGTGTAGAATTTTATACTTTACAGCCTTTAATAATTATCAAGTAACACTTTTTGGCAGAGCAGTTGTTAATAATTCATTTTGGGTATTTTTGAATAATAATAATACATTAATACTTTGAATCCTGCTATAATAATGTCCTATTATTATTTGTGAATAATAATCAGAATAAGTACACAAGCTGGATCTCTCTATAAAAGTAATACAAGGGGCCATTACCTAACTTCTTTACAAAAGATGATGTACGGGTAATTCTGAATTTTTCTTGAGTAATAATTATTAAAAAATAGTCATAAGTATTTAAGCCACGTTTCTTAATAATTTATATTTCCAATGTAAAATCCTTTGGAGATGAAGTAGTAATGACAAGTGGTAAATATTTGTGTATTGTGAAGTCATTACTGCATCATTGTGTGATAATCTGTCAAAAATCTCAAGGATTATATCATGTATTGAATATCCAACCATTGTTTCTTTTTAGTTCAATTTGCCTGTCTCTATTATGGTGCTAAGCTTATTTCAGTTTTATGCTACAGAATATAGCAGAATTAAAAAAAAAAAAAACCCAACCAATTTTTTAGCTTTTCTTGACACTTCACACACCAAAATTTGCTTTAATTTCACAAGATTCATATTATTTGGCATGAACTTGCTTGGTGTTTATTATTGAGACCTCCTTTCACATGAAGTGTTAGGATTTCTGTATTCACCTGTTGGTAACAACAGAGATTGTTGCCTCAAATTAAAATTTTACCTGGACTTGGGAGAACTGTCTGAATTCCTCTTTGCTGTCATACAAAACACTGAAACTGGGTTTTGTCCCAGTACAAACAATATTTGTAATTAGTGGTTTAGGTGATGAAATTGAAGTAGGATTCAATGTGTTAATTCTTAATTAAATTATTTAAAATAAAATCAATGAGGGGATTATATTACCAGAATGTAAAGATACAGAAGTAGCCCTCTACCAAAATATAGGCCTAATGTCTCTCTGAAAAGAGATGTGCTCTTAAAATACCTTCTTTTCAATGCAGTGTGTAAGTCCATATTAAAATTATGTTCATGTACTAATCAGAATAAAAATGCAAATATATGCAAAAAAAGGTTTATATATATATTTATATATATATTATATATATTTATATAGGTGGTAGTTCTATCTTATTGTAGATCCTTAACATGAGTGTCTTATTTCCTTTTAAATTTTGAGATTCTTTATATGTATTATGTAGAAAAGTTCAGGCTGTCCAAAGAAAAATTTCCACTCCCTGACTTTTCTTTACTTATGCAGTGCAAGCACTGAGGATTTGAATATTTTTGTTACATAAATGTTGTGAGGTTTTGAATTTTTTAGAAACTGGCAAAATGAGAGGACAGATTTTGGGTGTTGGAAAAATTTTGACAGGGAATCAGAGGAGAGCTAGAAATTAAAGCAGAGGGGAAAAGACAGATTTTTTCCCTAATAGGGAATCCAGATGAACCAAGATTCATTTGATTAATAGTAGTAATGATAAAATTGTGGTGCACTGAGAACTCAATCCAGTAGAAACACACAATATTAATTTCAGTGTGGAAGTTTGAGCATACAGAATTTCTGTTGGTGGAGTCCCATGCTTTGTACTCAAACACAGAACACGGGGCATTTTAAACAGCTTTTGTTGTAAATAAATATTTTTAAACAATATATAAAACAACTGATCAAATTATTGCACAAATAATTACTCAAAGCTTATGCACCTTCTGAAAATAAATTAGTAAGGCAAAGCAATCTTTTTCCATGATTGCCCTTGCCCAAAGCTGCCTGAGCACGTGTGCAGTTCCCATTTCCAGAGCCAGCTCACTACGTGGATTTTCCTGACATGTTTTGAAAGTACACTTTGGTTGAACCCAAATATTGCAAGTTTGCACTTAAAAGAAAATGTCTGTCTCAAACAGTAGCACAAAGTAAGATACAGAATGGATGCCCAGCCCAGCCTGCACAACAGGATTGCTACCATGTTGTTAGAATAATTATATTTTGGCTGAACTAACTAATTTATAAAAACTGTGGCACATCTAGCAAGACTGAAAACTTTCCAAGGCTGGCTTTTTGGGTTGTTTCGGGTTTGTTTTTTTTTTTCATTTTTAGTATAATTTAAAACAATACCTCTTCTAGCTGCCAACAAACTCTTTCCCTGAATCTCACCATTCCTGGCTTCCCTCCTAACCATGTCCTGGCTCCCCTCCAGAGCTGCCAAGTTTATGCCAGAAGCAGGAGGTATATTTGTATGGGGCTGGAGGAAGATCTGGAGCTCTGTTAAATTTTCCAGCCCAGATGGGGCAACATGATTTGTGTCTTTATGTCAGTGTGCCATACATCACAACTATCTGTGTGCTGACGTCAGCTTTGATCGGGCATTAATGTGCTGAACGCTGCAAACTAGAAAATACATGATAGATACAGATCTATGGCAACAATGCCACATAAGCAAATGTCTGTTTGGTGTGGCCATCCACTGTGCAAAATATTTCCCAAGATACACTGCATTAAGCCAGGGGAATATTTTGACACACTTCAAAAACAAAAACAAAATCAACGTGGGCAAAGACAGCCCCATTTAAGAAAGCAAACCCTTTCAGAGGAAGAGCTGAAACCCAACATGTTAGGCAAATATTGAGGTGCTGTCCCTCACTTGAATCTTAATTTTGAATTAAAACCAAATAGGGGAATGCTATTCTTATGATTTGCAGGACTGTCAGTGATGGGGGCATGTTGCTGATGGTTTCTTTCCACAGTTTTTGTGACCCATTGTTATCAAAACTGGCAAGCAAAAACATCAGCAGACAGCAAATGTTTTTTTCAAAGGATAAGTTTTGGTGTTTTTGTATCAGGACTTTAGCTTTCTTTCCAGCAATCATCAGTGTTTATTTATTTATATAAAAGTTTTTTGCTTCTTACTTACACAAATAGCATCCAGCAGCCTCCTGAAGAGCTGACAAAAGATGGCCATTTCTGGTCTGTGGGGTTACAGAGGTCACTGACTACTTTAGATTTACATTTATACCATCTTTATGTGATTGCCCCCATAGAATAAGGATTCCATTAAAATATAATATATTGTCTCTCCCTTCCTAGAAGAGGAAATGATTTGCAAGCCAGCTTCACAATAGCAAGGTGTGGGGATTGATGTGTGGGCAATGTCCTTTTTACCTCACTTGTGTTATTCCTCAGAAAGGAAATTCTGTAGGGTGACAGCGCTTTATCATCCTCCATGGCTAGATTTGTGGGTAAAATGGAAGTTCCCTGGCTCCACGGGGGTGGATGCTCTTGGCCTGGGCACAAGAGGCTTTGAAAAGAGCCCCCTGCCCAGGATTTGATGCCATCTGGCCCAGAAGGTGGGGAAGGGAGGGGGTGTGAAGGTGCCATGGGATCTGTGGGTTTAGGGCCGGTAACCTGAGCAGATTGGGCTGTCCCAGGCAGACCTCAACTTCACGTGGAGGTCAGGAAACAGAATTCTGTTTATTCTTTGACAGGAGCAGGAGATTTTCGCCTTTGGTGTCTGCTCTGTAAGCTTCTCTGCGGCTAGAAAATAATGGTTATTGAAATGTGGGTTCTTGGGAGCAGTTGATCACCATTTTTATAAACCTGAATGTCACTACAATGCATGGACTGTTCTAACGTGTCTGGGGATGTTTTAGTGTCTCTGCTCCTAATTGATGAATTGTTATTATGGAATAGTTTATCAGTATTTAAATTTACCTTTCAGAATAAGCAGAAGTCATATAGTTCATGAAAGAAGTGCAAAATGTACAAAATACTTTAAAATCAATGAAAAATACCAAACTAGAACCTGGGGCTGCAGAGCTAATTCCTTATAATTGTAATGGGTATTTTGAGATGATTAGTCTTGATACCCCTGAAGGTTTGATAAATGTAGCACCTACAAGCACCAAGAACAAGTATTATAACTATTAAGATAACTATTTGTTATCTTCAAGAAATATTTTGATTTTTACCACAGAAATGGTTCTCTTTTTTCCTCATTAAATACTAACATCATCAAAGCATTTAAGAACATTTTTTCTGACTTACCTCTGAAGATTTCTGTTGTGACCTTTGAATGTCTCTCTCTGCTATATAAAATTGAGTAAAGAAAACCACGTGGAAAACAGCTTATTTAAGGCATGTGACAGTACATTGTAGAACAAGACATAAGGCAGCACGTAAAAAATCACAAATATATTGAGAAATGATAATGCTGATTGAAGCTTTAGAGTCATATATTGTGCAGAGAGAAACTTTTACAGGGAAAAGTGCTGAGAAATCAGCATTGAGTTTTCCATGTTCCACTGATAGCCAAAATGAATAATTGTGTGGGCTCTGCTTGCTCAAAGTATTAGAGATGATGTGCCTAAGTGTATTAAAAACCAAGGTTTTCAGAACCCAAACAAAAACTGGGCATCAGACTCACAGCAGAAATCAATGAGAGATAAGCCTAACACATGGCTTGTTGATATTGCTGATGTGAGCAAATGCTTGTTGTGAAGATTTAGGGAAATGTTAATTTAGTGCTAAGTTAGCCCTTTCATGGTTTATCCTTGTCAAATATTTGTTTTCTTTAGACACATACTTGAAGCCTTTTAATTTATTTTTTTTAAGAAAAAAAGCCTTCTAACATAATTTCTATGTATTGATGACCTATTTTCCCCTCACAGTTTGTCACTGAGAAGACCAAGGCTTGCTCTGTGAACATTAATTACCTTTTTCATCACGTAGGATGTGTATTTTGTTTCCATGTCTTACAGAATAAAGCAATTATGGAACGTGTAACAAACTTGTCAGATATGGTGGTTGGTCTTGAATCATTTATTGGCTCTGAGAGAGAAACCAATCCATTGTACAAGGATTACCACGGTGAGTTCCATCTTCAGCAAGGCAAAAAGTCCGCCCTGGGTGTTTCTGGGGCGCTTAGCAGCTCGCCCTCCAATTGGGCATCTGCTCTAAAGCAGCGTTTGGTTTCATTTTGGAATTATACCTCTTAAATGTTTCCCCTTGCCTAAGCAGCCTTGAGTTAGGGAAATTTCCAGCAAAGTGCATTAAGGCTGCAAAGGAAACATGGCAACTCCTTGCATGTTGTCAAGCTGCATTACTGAGGCATGGCTCAATCAGATGTACATCTCACCAGGCAGGCTTTGGGGAATTCACATGCAGGGCAGGCTTGGCAATCATCTGACCAGCGAGCTGGACTTGTCATGAAATCAATACTTTCTGATCTGCCAAGTTTTAAATTGAGAACAAGGGAAAACATGTATTTTAGTTAGTAAGGTGAACAAAACGCCGAATTATGTGCTGAAAAATAAGGTTTTGTTTTGTCAGCTGTAGGTTACAGCACTTGCGCTTTTAAGGAAATGTAAAATATGAAACTGATTTTGGTAAAAAGTCATGTAGGCTTTCGAGTGTTTTATCTTCAAAATGGGTAATGGTGCTTAATCTTGCATTTTCTTTCCCAAAGAATTTTGTCAGCTGTTGCAGCAGAACTATTTAAATTTTAAAAATAATATTAGAAGTTGTGCACAGCCAGAGCAGTGGATAACAGTTTTAGCTAATCCAGAGCACTGTGCATAAATTACAGCTCTTATTATTGTGATATTACTGTAGTTCCATGGAAACCTTCAGCTGAAAGTAAACTGCTTATCTGAAATCTGCTGTAAACACATGACAGTGGCAGTGTTTTCCCCAGCAGAATGTATGGAGTACACAGAAAAAAAAAAGCAAAGATGGTGTTGAGACACCACTGTGTGTATGCAAGCTGTAATTAATAAATCAGAGAAAAATCTTTCTGACTGTGAAAGTGGTGCACGTTTCATTATCTGGGAAAAAAAAGGTGAATGAAAAAGAAACCGTGAACAAAAGCTGGAATAATTTGCCTAATTATTTTTCCAACTGTATAATCGTGATATGGCCTTTGTTTATGCTAGCATAATTCTGTCAATTTAATACTCCTTTTTTCATTACTGAAGAGATCCTTTAGGACAATGTTTGTTTTAGCTTTTATTTCCTGGTTTCCTCTAAAAATGCACGCTAAGCCATTTCTGGTGCTATTTAATACAAATTATGTGCCAATGTACATAGCTTTTGAGATTTGCACAACCTTGATTTGACAGTCTGAAAAAAGGTGTTTCTAATGGTTTTAACTTGGTAGATTCTTTTTGCCTAAGAACATATTTTAAGGTATTTATTTATTGCAGATGATGAAAGATTTTGACATTATTCAAGAGAAGTTTGATTACGTTATTGCATTATTTAATGAATGCACCGTAATCATTTTGTTAAGCTGCCTGCAAATTTAAATGTTTGAAAATCCACAAAATAACAAAAGAATTATATAGCTTACCCCTAAATGAAAATTTTTGGGATACTGTATATAAGCAACTCTGTGTTATACCTGCTGTTCCTATATGTAATAATTAGATTTTTTACTCAAAAACCTAAAAAATAGTACTTCTAATTCACTGTACAGTAGGCAGGGATAGAAGGTTTAAAACTGTAATAACACTTTTCTAATATTATTGACAATTTTTGTAATTAGTGCCCGAAAAAAATGCTGCTTTTTAAAGTGCTTCAATTTTAGGAAACTTTAAAAAAAATAAATAAATGCCTGAAAAAAATACTTGCCTTATTTGAAATAAGGGATTTAATGTTTGGGGATTTTCTCACAGCTGCCGTTTTGAAGTCAGGTACCTTTTCTAAACGTTCAGTATTTCCATTTAGACGCTGGCTTTCTGAATAACAAATATAGGCCAGTAATTGAGAAGCCCTGAAGAATTTTCCTGGTTTTCAGACGTAGAAAATCCCCCTTAGGTTGTTCTGAGACTATATTAGGCTGCACAAAAACCATCCAGCGTCCTTGTCAGAAAAAATCAGCCTGACTTGCAGCTGACAGAACGCGGAGCTTGCAGTGCACCTAGCGCTGCTAAAAACATCTGAGCAGCTCCAGAAACCTCCTGCAGGAGCAACATTTATTTCTTCTGGGGGGTTAAAAATCATTAAAAAGCGTCACCTGAACCGGGATTTCCCCAGAAACTTTTTTTTTTTGTTGTTGTTGTTTTCAGGTGGTTTTCGGGGCAGGAAAGGAAGGAGATCTCATTAGAGCTTCGGTGGTTCTCAGTAACCCATAAGCCTTGTTTTGCTGGCTGCTTACTGGTGCATTTAATAAAATAAAGATCACTCCGTGGTGCCGTGGGCAGCGTGCAAGGTGATAGCCATATTTGCTTACTGTAAATACGAGGGGAAATCACACACAAACGGGCTGGAGTTTTGACAAGTATTAAGATGGCTCTTTACATCTGTACTCCTGTACCAAAGTGCAATTAGTTTTCCCCGCACAAGGATTTCTGTTTATCTTATTCTGCTTGATTACTTGAGCATAATCGCGCCGTTTGCTTCATTGCTCCTGGTAGTAAGCTCCAGTTTAAAAAGGGGAGGATGAGTGTGTGTAAATATACAGAATTCTGCTGTAAGACTCTAATTTATGCATCTGGATGACAGCGTTTCCTTAATTTTTTTTATTTTTTTTTTCTCCCCCCCCCCTCCTTTACTCTTTCTTTCCACAAGGTTTGGTTCATGTACATCAGATTCCTCGGCTCAATAGCTTGATCTGTGATGTGTCAGACACCAAGGACCTTGCTTTTAGATTAAAAAGGAAGCAGTTCACCATCGAGGTAAGAGAAACCTTGTTTCGCTGTTTAGAACCCAAAAGGTGGAGCTAATCCCATCTCTTATGTTTCGTTTTGTTGAAATACATAAAATATGCATCAGATGATGTCAATTCATTTCGTTCTGGCTTTGCTGTTGGGAAGGGGTTTATAAAATACTGTAATATGCCTCCTAATTAAAAATGTCTCGTTTGCTGCGCTATAAATACTTTATTTTGGTTTAAAATGTACATAGAAAGTAGGCCACAACCTTCAATAACAAAGCATGACATGTTTCTAAGGATGTCAGGAGCATATTTAATTAAATGTTAATGACTTGCTCTTACTTGTGTTAGTGGGTGGGAAAGTAGCTACATGTTATTACCCCAGTAGAGGGATTTTAATGTATAATGTTGGCTAAAATTGTGTGTGGTATGGGGGATAAGTGTCCTTATCAGTATTCAGAAACCATTTTCTTTGCATTACTGAAATCACCTTTCGCTCTTTTATGTCATTTTAAACACAGTATCATTTACACTAATGTCCTTAAGTAAATTTCCTACTAAATTTAAACTTTTTTTCTGTGACCTTTATGCAGGCAGTCCTGATAGAAGGCAGTTATACAAAAGATGTATTTCATTTTAATCTTGCTAAAGAGCAAATGAACATAGCACTATTAAGCAATTAGAGCTGATGTATTTATTAACCAAGTAATGCTTAGAGATGGAAGATGGCTTTCAGGGTGATGCAATAGTCATTGGTACAGTCTGGGCAAATTTTTTTTTTTTTTTAACAAAGACATAAAACAGCCAAGCATCCCTGACAAACCATTTTGTTTAATCTCTTTTCAAATGAAAAGCTCTTAAGCAGGCCACTTGTCTTAACTGCTTGAAACCATAAAAAGGGAGAATTGCCACCAATAAATTAGCATATTTTTTACTCCATCACCAAATGCTGGTCAATGTGGCTTGGCACTGCTTTGGTGTTTGGGACTTCACCCTTAAGTGACCACTTTGGCCCTTATTTGACCCTCTGCCCTTTTTAGCTGGCCACTTGATAAGGTAACTTCAGGGTTCTCTCTCTTCACTGCCCCCTCCCCTTCACAATTGCAAGTAGCCCTAACCTATAAATCATTGAAAGGGCCCTATCAAGTGACAAATTAAGGTGCCCTCCTCCTAATTAATGGTCATCAATGTCTTTAATTATCTAATCCTATTGAGAGGTAGTTAATAGTTAATCAGGCAGCCAGTTCTTCATGCAGGTCATCTCTGCGTGAGTGCTAGAAGTTTCTCAACCAGAGGGATCCTCTTCAGAAGCCACTTAAAGGCAAGCACATGGAGGAGGGCTTTTTTCCCCAAGACAATTCCTTTAGAAAGTTTGTCACTTTCCAGAGAATGCAGCGAGTGGGACCAGGCGTTGTGAGGTATTAAAGCATTTGAGCAACTGCTTTTGAGCAGTACAGTAGGAACAAAACCCTTGGTAGTCTGTGTTTGGTTTTAAAATACGAATGTTCTCTCTGTTTTCAGAGGTGTAGAGAGGCGTGCACCCTCATTTCACAGCATAGTAAATTCTCATTTGTCATAGCTGTGAGTTAGGGTATTTGGGTGGCGTCTCAGAATACAATTTTCTCTTCCAGACACGTTTGAGATTCTAATCTGTAATGTAATTTGGAAGGAAAGAAAACCCTTAGCAGGAGGCTCTGTAAAAAGAATTGAATTAGCCATGGGACATTGGAAACAGGAGTGAAGTGCAACTCTTGGAACAACCTGTTGTCTCAGACATGCGTGGATGACCCACTTGTGTAATTTCTGCCTTCGCTGCTCAGCTGCAGCCCCTTTTGAATAACTTCAGGTTTTGTTAGAGATATGCTTTCTGTAAGCTGAACTGACACAAACTCTCCCTTTTTGAACATGTTAGATCACTGTCCTACTGTGATCTTCCTGTACAAGTTTCGCTAATCCATAATACATATGTTTTTCTTCCTCATACTGTTAGGGAAAGCAGAGAGGCTGGCTGGGGTAAGAAAATGGGAGCAAGGGAAAACTGAATTAGGAAAGGATGTGAATGAGGTCTTCTGAAATGGGTTTCTGCAGCTAGAATGTGATGTGTCAGCAGTCAGTCAGCGCTGGTTCTGGGGGCAGAAGCAAAAAGCAGCACAACAGTGTGCATTGCAAGCATTGTATGTGCCTTATACACAATGCAGTGAGCTAGGGCTTCTTCAGTGTGCAGCTTAAATAGGAAATTAAAATTTATATAGAGTACCTTAGAGTTTTTGGAAAGATTCTACATACTTATATGCATGATTTAGGATAAAAATATTGCCCTCTACTTGAAATGCTGCTTTAAAATCAAATTGCATAAGAAAAGCTGGAAACACAGAACCTATGAATTACGGTGACATTTCTTCCAAACGGGTTTTATTCACTAGACCATTCTTTTTTTATAGTTTAAATAAGAACATGGGACATGGATTTACTCATCTCTGGATTGCTCACCAGTTAAACAACTCCTTATAGTTTGGCCCTCGCAGGTGGAAAACCTTGAATGTCAAATCTATTTTATTAGATTGCAGTTTTGTGGGAGGAACTCCACCTCTTTATGGCCCGCAGAATCTTTTAACCATTTCAGTTTTCTTTGTGTCTTCTTCATCAAAGTAAGATGGGTTGAAATGTTCTCCAAAGAGATTTTATTTTAAAATTCAGGATGAAAATGGTTTTTTAATGAATATTTATGAGTGCTCATTGTCCATTTATAAATGATGAAGAGGAACCTTCCAGGAAAGCTTCCATGTTTATCTAAAAGGTGCAGTAGCTATTTCAAGCTTTCTCAAATCTTCACACATTAGTTACTAGCAATATTCTCTTATATGCAGCATTATCAGAGATCTATCTTATGTGCATGCCACTTTAAAGGACACAATTTTGAAGTTAGCCTGTCTAATCCTATTTCTTCCCACTTTGGAATCTTAATTAGAAGGAGATAAAAAACATCATTTGACTAAATTATTGTCTCGAATCTGTAGCAAAAGGTATAATCCGCAATTGGGCCAATTAGTGTACCCCATAGTTAGCTATGCTGAGGCAGGAAACTTGATTAGATCTGACACCAGCCTAGTTCCCACTGTTGTTTTGCCAGGTATGATGGTCAGACTTCAAAGGGCTTGAGGCATCAGCAGGGCAAGGTTTGGAGGCCAGCTTAGGTCCGGTCGCTAATCTCCCCGCTAAAACCACAGCAGCCCTCGCACAAAACAAGCTTACACGACACAATCATGCGGTATTAAAGTTTGGGTTGAGTCATGCCAATTTGCCTTTGATTTTCTGATGATTGACTAAAAGATGGCTACATGACTAGACACATACTGAACGTTTACTGATTAGGTAAGTTCCCCAAATATTTGAAATATTTTTTGATTTCTCAGTTAAATGATATGACAGCCCGTTCTTCTTAATGCGGCCGTTCAGCAGAGCTGCTCTTGAAGTTTGTTTTGTAGCTCTGAGTGTAACTTTTATCAACATTGGAGAAATTTTGTAGGAGCATTACATTCGTAGTTTTATTTGACAGAACTTTATCTTTGTTGTTCCAAAGCCTCCTGTGTCAAGACTTAAGAAATTTCTGCTTAAAGTTGGTTTTTTCGCCACCCCAAATTTCTATGGGAAGATTGTTTATCTTTGTTACTGGGGTAGATTTATAATTACTCTCCAAAAAGGACATTTTCCTTTAATTATTTTCCACCTTACCATTGAGTAAAGCGCTGCTCCACGGCTGTGATTACATAAGTGTTCCTTTCTTTTGCAGTCTGATTTGTTCAAATATTGCAGTAACAGTGACATGTTTCCATTCTGAGAAAAGCCTAAGGCTGCTTTAGTATTATTCCAAATGATTGAAATTGCCATCTTGCTGACTTTCCCTTGGGCAGCTTAGGGCCTGTTTACTTTTGTATTTGTTTCACATGTTCCCTCTGAGTTTGGCTGGCAGGACATCATTACCTGGTTTGACAAGACAGTTGGAGAAGATTCATATTTGATTAACTCCCTTTGTTATTGTCTGGACAACACAGACCTCTGAAATTATCTATTTAAAGTTAAACCCCTGATACATTCAGATAAGTGCTTGCAAATAGCAAAGTTTCTGAGGGTGTTTTTTTTTTTTTTAATTCCCTAGTTTTGCTTAATTTATAAGTCTTCAAGTTACTGTCAATTATTAGGAGTATAGAGGTGAAGCTTTTTTTCCTAGAAGTTTTTACATTATGGTTTGTCTAATAAATAGTTGTTGTGCAAATACATTTTTTTAATCAAAACTCAAGTCACAGCAGCCAACATTTTCTTTTAAATGGCTACACCACCTGTGCAGCCCACAATAAATTCTTTAGAAGCCTGCTCAGTTTGAGGCCAAATGTCATATATGATTTAAAGAATAGCCATGCAGCAAAAAAAAAACCAAGTTTCCAGAGCTTAATGTACAGATTCAGGACCTTTTCTGAGAGGTGTTTCCTAACAGGAGAGGGGAAGGAATTAGAGGAGTCCTGTGGCTGGTTTCTCAGAGCAGGGCAGATGAAGTATGGCACTGTGGAGCACTCTGTATTTCATTTTCCCCATGCTAATTGCCAGAGTAAAAGGTGAAGTCTTTGGAAGGAAACATAACCACCAAAACCAGCTTCTGAGCCTATACAGAATTAAAAACAAACAAATTGTTCCAAAGGCATTCAAATAATGAACGTCCTGTCTTCATCTGGCAGTAAAAGACTGTGAGAAAATTAATGATGGCCAAAATAAGAAGTAATTGCAACTCCAGGCATTCCTTGTGTCCAACACTGTATTTGGAAGATGATTTCAAGCTCTTTGAGGTGGTGATTTTGGCCATTTAAAGCAGGAGCTGTGGCTTAGGTAGCCTCCATCTGAAATCTCTGAATTTCTGACTTTTTTTTTGTCCTCCTTTCAGTGTCTCTCTTTCCATTGCTTGTGGTAAACTTCTTATTTGCAAAAGGGAGGTGCAAGTGGCCACTGTCAGGGGTTATTTACCCAAACAGGTGGGTGAGACAGGTCAGAGCTGATGTCTATATTTAAAATACAGTATCTCTTAAATCAGTATATACTTAAAATCCATGCCATACCAACCTCTCAGCTGAAGTGAGAACTAGAAAATGGCATCACTTCTTTTAGCTCCTCCCAAGAGAATTTGAGGCTGTCTTCATTAATGGCTAAAGACAATATTATCTTGGTTATGTTCCTCAGATGTTTCTAAAGTTGAGTAAATCTGTAAATAAATGCAGTTGAATTAATGAGCTATTTTTGGCCACTGTTAACAAAAAGAATAAGTGAACCTGGGAGCTGACAAAAGGAAACACTGGTTAATTATAAATTTAGGTTAAATGTCAGTTCTATAGCAACCATTCAGTAAAATAAGGAAAATAAGCTAATACATGCTACAACATACATGTTACCATACTGATCTATACACCTTGAAATATAGAAAAAACTACCCTGCATTTTGAGATTGTCAAAACAGACAGTGAGACAAGACTTGACCCTCAGTTGGGGCCTTATGGTATCAAAATAAACCTTCTTTTACCAAGCCAGCACTTGTGTCTGCCTGGGGCAGGGATGAGATTTCCCTGCTTCTCCTGGTTCAGGGACGAGACAGAACTTTCCCAAAGTGTTACAGAAAGTGTTTTTCTGCAATTTTCGCACCCCCGTGTGTCTGAGGTACCCCTGGGGCTTGCATGGGATGCCTTGAGCAGCTGCATCATCCCTGGCAAACTCTGTGCTGGATGCTCTCTCCAGGTGGGGGGCTCCAGTGCAGGGAACTCTGCACATAAAACCAGAATTTCCAACAGAGAGAGGCAAAACACTGGACTAAAATTCAGCTGGAATTTATACCAGCAAAACCAGGGGGTTTGCATTGATTTTTCCTGTCCATTTTCCCCGTTATATTCGCCACTGGGTGTTTTAAAAATAGTTCAAAAGACAATAATTATAATACTATAACATTTTCTTAATCTAAAAATAATAAAACTAAAAAAAAAAAAAATATTTTTTTTATTCTCCTGCAAAACTAATTCTGTCATAATACCAAGCTCCATTTTGCATTATTTCACCTAGTAGCCAGTTCAGGTTCTCTTTACCTGGTATGGTGTACTTCACTGAATTGTTTTGTCAGATGCTGTCAAGCCAACCTACCATTGTTAAAGAAAATCAAACTAAATCATTTTGGCATGAGCCTTCCAGGAATAAGGCACAGAATATGAAGGGTTTGATGAAATCAAGGATTTGATTTCAATATTGTAAAAGGCTGCCTGTCAAAAATGTATCACATTCTTTCAAACAATTTTGAATAAATATACGTGTTTTAAATTGTGACAGTACAATTTAGCTGAAGTTTTGGGAGAGCATTTTTAAATTATAATAACTTGAGGTGAAGCAATACTTGGAGAGCTCCTATTTGGAAAGAAAAACTCTCTGAATCTTAATGGTACACTGGACTGAAATCAAGTGATCAATTTTATGGAATATCTGGAATTTTATGGAGTATATGGAATTTCAGAACACATATCCTGTGCACGAGGAAGGATTTAATTTGAAAATATCGCCTTCTTGTTGTATGCTGCTTATTAATGTAAATTGAATTATTAATTATTTGTCTGTAGGCAAATACAGGAAGATATTGCTAAATCTTATGTTTCATAGGAAGATTTGTAATATCCTGAAATTTATTTAACAATTAATTTTGTCTTACATGTTGTATAACACTGTAGTGGGAAAGTTCCATTCAATTTTTCAAAACTTTAACCCTTGCAACGCAGTGCAAGTGCAGTTTCTCCTTAGCCAACAGAGCCCATTTAACAGAACTCACTTAAACAAATAATTCTGGTGTTTGGAAATATTTCTGCCACGTGCTGTTGCAAGGGAAGGACGTGCAGCACAAAGTCATTAACGCTCTGGAGGGTCACTTGTGCGTGTTGTAATGGGCTGCTCATTCTCAGGATCTGTGCTAAGGGTCAGTGTTGCAGCACGAAAGGGTTTGGCCTGTTCACTCTCTCAATAAGTGGGTCAACCTCTCCTGCATTTGCCAGAAAAGTAAAGCAGCTGACATATTCCCACTTTCTAACTGTTGGAAGGCGGGTGGAATAAGGGCATCTTTTTGTAAAAGTGTTGGTTGATAAGGATTTAAAAACTTTCTTTACAAATGTCTATAAAGGATGATATTATTCACTATTATATTATTCACTATTATATTATTCACTATTATGTTATTCACTATGTTTTAGACAAAGGCCTGTGGGCATGAGTTAGAAAGATATTGATGGTGAGTCTTTAAGAGGCAAAAAGAGTTAAGCCTCATATTTGTAGTAGCTCTCAGCAGGAACCGAGTGCCACTTCCATTAAATGCTCTTTAAAATATCACAAGTTTTAATAAAATTAGGTGATTTTGTCGTTGTACCATGTTCTCATTTCACAAGGAGTAGCAAATCCAATCAGGGTGTTACATGGTAAAACACATCTCAGGTTTTCTGTGTCTCTGTAAAGGCAGGAAAATGAAAATGCAAGCTGAGAGGAAGCCCCGTGTTCTCATCCACAGGTGTGCATTGTCCCTGAACCTTACTGCCATGCCCTGGGCTTCAGGGCTCTTAGTAAAAGGTGAGAGGAGGAGGATTTTCCACATCCAAGGTGTGCATCCATCTGGATCTCCTTGTCTCAGGGCTGTTTGTTCTGGTTTTAATCATGATCTTTGGGTAGGAAGTGACTCAAAGTTCCCTCTGAATGAGGAAACTGGAAAATAGCCATACCTAATACTTGTAAATGGTTAAAATGGCATTTTGTGGGGAAACAGAACAATGCTGCCAAACATTTGCCATTTCCACACTTAACTTTCCAATGTTTTATTGGAACTCTGGAAATTCAAGATTAAGTGTTAACCTTTCCAGGCTTTTGAAAATATTAGTGGTTTTGCATGAACATAAATCTGCAAGGAAACCACAAATTTATAGTTTTTTTTAATTTTTCACCTCTACAGAAATTGTTTCATACCATTTTTCTGATCTATTTCTTTCACTGATTCACAAAAAATATTACCCTTTATTGAGCTGTTAATACAGGAGCATGGGTTTTTAAATTATTTTTATTGAGAGCAAACTAGTCATTATCCTCAGTCTGAAAGACTTCATGAAAGTGCCAGAAAGAGAGAGGAGGGAAAAAAAATAAACATACACTGCAAAGTACTGTAGCTGAAGAAAAAATGTTCCAAAATCATTGTGCAAATACTACTTTTTGCTTTGGCTTAATTATGGGGTATTATCTGTAACTAAATTCCAGAGTACATTTTATTCTTATATTTCTGGCCAGGAGAATTGTGCAAAAAGTAGATTATCATAAGCAAAAGGGGTGAGGACTACAGTGCCCAAAGTGTAAGCAAAATTAGATTTTGGTCATGCCATCTTTATTGCTCTCTCTCTCACAGTTGTTCTAGTTACATGGTTTTGATATTTTTTGTATTTGGTTTTTCTGTTATATTTCATAGTGTTTTCAAAGGATTCTGTATCACACACACAATGTAATTTAAAGTTTCTCATTGCATGTTGAAAACCAATAGCTTTTGAAATATCAAGTGAAGCTGTCTCCTAGAAGGAAAACATTATTTATTGCAGTTAAAGTGGTGTTTCTGGCCAGCTTAACATTGACACCATATTATTCCCCTTCAGAATGAATTATATTACTGAATTAACTGTTCTGTTTCCTCCTTCCTTCTGAAGAAAGTAAGCAATAATTGTATAGTGTACAATAATTAAAGCTTTTTATTGCTGTCCATAAATGCATAAATAAATAAAGGGAATTTGGCTGCCAACTTACACCAATCATAGGCTGCTTGACTTTCAGAAAACAGCTGGTAGCACTTGCTGAAAGTAGTTCATTTTAAATGCCTCATTTCAGGTATTTAAGGTTTGAAAAACCTGGTTTTAGCTCACGAAAACACAGTCTATGGGCTTTGCATCTAATTTTTTCCTGTTTGAAGTCTGTTATAGAAGAAATTACTCAAGAATTCACTCTGGTGTTTGAGTTTATATTTACAAAACAGTTGCTAAATGGACTGACTTTTTTTCTCCTATTAAACCAGTAATCTTTGGGCAGTATGTTTGCTTGAGTCTTGTTGAACAGTAAAAGCAAAAAGCAAAGATAACCAACCAGTTTGCCACTTTTCAGGAAGTGTGTGAGTGCTACAGAGGAGAAATCCACCCTGCATCCAAAGCAGCCCCTGCTATTCTCAAAATAACCTGGTTGCTCAAGATTTAAATTTTTGAGATCTTTATTAATCTTTGCTGAGGCACTGTACCTCATTTTTTGTGGGAAGGACAGGGTTGTGTGGCCCACATGTGAACATTTGAGGATTTGGCCATGGGAGCTGAGTTTTGAGGGGGTTCCTGAAGTCTCTGTGGCACACCTGAGATTATCTGCCAGGCATTTGAATATTTGTGAGCAAAACATTCCCTGAGTTTGGGGAGGAGCTGCTCAGTGGCTGGCTCCTGGCTCTCCAGATGGAGCAGGGAGGAGCTGGAGCTCAGGGCTGACCTTATCACTCTCTACAGCTCCTGAAAGGTGGCTCTGCTCAGGTGGGGCTGGGCTCTTTCTCCAGGAACTGACAGAATGAGAGGACACCAAAGGAAATATAGGTTGGACTTTAGGAAAAAGTTTTTTACAGAAAGGATGATAAAGTTCTGGAATGGCTGCCTGGGGAAGTTGTGGAGTCACCAATTCTGGGTGTGTTTAACAAAGCCTGGGTGTGGCACTGGGTGCCAGGGTTTGGTTTGGGATGAGTTGGACTGGATGGTCCTGAAGGTCTCTTCCAACCCGGTCATTCTGGGAATTTTGGGAATTCCCAAGGAGGTGATGGAGTTCCCATCCCTGGGTGTATTTAACAAAGAATGTGGCACTGGGTGCCAGGGCTTGGTTGAGGTGTTGGGGCTGGGTTGGACTCAATGATGTTGAAGGTCTCTTCCAACCTAGTCATTCTGAGAATTTTGGGAATTCCCAAAGAGATGGTAGAGTCACCATCCCTGTTTAACACAGCCTGGATGTGGCACTGGGTGCTAGGGTTTAATTGAGGTGTTGGGGCTGGGTTGGACTGAGTGGTCCTGAAGGTCTCGTGCAACCCGGTCATTCTGTGAATTCTCTGAATTTTGGAAATTCCCAAGAAGGTGATGGAGTCCCCATCCCTGGGTGTGTTTAACAAAACCTGGATGTGGCGCTGGGTGCCAGGGCTTGGTTGAGGTGTTTGGGTGGATTGGACTGGATGATCTTGAAGGTCTCTTCCAACCTGGTCATTCTGAGAATTTTGGGAATTCCCAAAGAGATGGTAGAGTCACCATCCCTGTTTAACACAGCCTGGATGTGGCACTGGGTGCCAGGGCTTGGTTGAGCTGTTGGGGCTGGGTTGGACTCCATGATCTTGAAGGTCTCTTCCAACCCAGTCATTCTGTGAATTTTGTGATTCTGTGCAGTTTGCAGATCCTTGGCTCTGGGAGAGTTCTCAGTTGAGGATGGCTGTCCCAGGATAGCTCAGGGTTCAGGCATTCCCCCTTAACTTCTTTCATCTGTCAGCCAACACAAGAGTGGATGAACCAGAGCAGACCAAGGATGGTCCAAACCAGGGCCTGCTCGTGGATGTAACCCCAGCCTGGGTTTCCAGTATGTGACGTACAAGATGAACACATCCCTGGCCTCTGGAGGTGCCAGATGTCACAACTGAGCAGCATTTTCCTTCTGTTTCTCCATTTTGTGCAGCTATCCATTGGTTTCATCTCTTCTCTCATGGATTTATTGGGGATTTGGTCACGTTTTGCTTGATTGATAAATGCTGCGGTCTCTGGAGATGGAGATGTCTCAGGTCTGCTATCTAAAGCCCCTGGTAAACTTGCTAATCAACAGTTCTCACTTTTGGTGTAAGGCTTTGTAATTCTGGGCAGGTTGCAGGTTTCCTCTACTGCCTCAAATCCACTTTTTCTACCAGAGAGTAGCATGGCAGGAGTTACATCAGCTTCTTTTTTTGCTTTAATGAAGGGAAAAATGCTTCTCCTTCTAGGATGAGTATTTATTAAGAGATACAGACCAGTATGTAATTTGTAATTCTTGTTCCTGTTAAAAAAAAACCTAATAGGGAGGAAATCTAGTACTTGTATTTAGATCTGATCCTCAATAGTAGCATAGCCATGGGCTGTTTATGCTTGGTCTACATCATCTAGACTAAAAATAGCCTTCCTGTCATTTTATTGGCAGAGTTTTAGCTACTCCTTTAATTCTGTTTAAAAATGGATAGAGGGAAAGGCAGCATAAATATTGAATGTGTGCAGATATTTCAGTAAGTAACTAAAAGGAGATTCCTGATGCTTTGAAGAGTTCTATAATTAAATGGAATTCTTATTTTTTTTTAAGAGGCATTTCTTAAATTAATATAATCTTTTAAAGCATTACCTTAATTTTTGTATTTGTATCATTAAAGTAGCCACTTTTAAATAGCTATTTAGTACTGTCCTGCTTAAGTTTTATTCTTTTTAGATTTCCTTTATATTTTGATAAGAAATCACTGGTGAGGTATTTCATGTCTCATCAGTTAAATGGGAAGCCACATTATTTCTGTATTTTCTATTAATAAAGTGAATTTTTGCAGAATAAGAAGACAAGTCACTCCTGCCTGCTAAAATCTTCAGCAATAGCCTGAAAAATTCAGGCTCATTCTGTTATGGTTTTTGAAAACCTGTGGAAAAAATGAAAGAAGAACTGGCTTTTTTGTGTTCTGGCTGTCCTACAAAAACTTGGGCTGCTTTAGAAACTTTCAAGGCCACAGTCATGTTGAGTAAAATACGGTTTTAAGGTGAAAATGCATCTCTGATTATTTTTTATTGATCTGAAAAGGGCATTTTTACTTTGAAAAGGCCATGAAAATTAGATTCAGGCTACTGAAACACCCTTAAATCTACAAAGGAGAAATTTTACTGTGTTAGTAGAGTGAGGCTCTGTTGTAGAAAAGTTACAGTGAAAGGATTTTGTCGGTGGGTTGCTCATAATCTCATATAAGAAGCACCTTTTCCTCTGGCTGAACTAAAATTCTGTTTGTACCATGGTCTCTACTGCTTCTGCTTCTCCATTTTTGTTCATCCACAGCCTGATGTGTATTTGCATCCTTTAGGGCACTATTACCCTGCACATCCAGTGCAGTTTTCTGTGCTCATGCAAATAGGAATAACTGGAGTACTTTCTTGAGGCTTCTTTGATTTTCATTAATTTTTGTTTCTCTGGTTTTCATCCTGAAATTCTGTTGTTGCTGTACAAATTGATCAAAAAAAATCAGCATTTATTGTGGTCAGATGCAGTTGAAAGTAACTCTCTGTTAACTGCTGCTTTTATGGAAGGTTGGTGGTGGTGTTACAAGTGAGATGATGAAAGGAGAAGCAATGAATATTGAAGTTTTTACATTAAGGCATCCAAAATAAAGTTGCAATCCATCTGTTGCATAGCACTGACATAGGGGGGCATATCAGTTTTCAGAACTCATAATCAAAACAGATTATTTACTGCTGGAAATTATGGCTAACTGGAGTGGTTTATACATATAATCTAGACTTCTGGTAAAAATATCTATAAGTAAAGCAGAATTTGTGCAAAGCCAGGAATAATCCCTTAATGATAATTTTTATTGTGAGCAGTATCACATTATTAATATTCAAACTATTTTATCTGTGTGGTTTTTTTTTTAAAGAGGAAGTATGGTTCCACCCAGAATTACATCCCTGAAAGATTTGATGTTCCCAACATTAAAAAAAAATAAAACAAAATTGGAAAATCACTTTCCATCTCGAAAAATCAAAGCAGCTATTCTTGTTTCAAGTTTCATCTAATATATTGTTCGGTGTGGTTGTGTGATAAACACATTATTCCTTGAACAGGAATTAAGAGTAAAGCTGCCAGGAAGGGGTTTTGTTGTCAGAGTAGTTCCCGCCTCATGTTTTGTAAGAGATTTCATGGTCCCATTGTAAAGAGTGGATGATTTAAAACGTGTTCCCAAGATAAACTTTCCCATTGTCATTAATGAGGATGGATAATACTGAGTGACAAGTGCATTAGGAATGACACAGAAAGAGCTGTTAGATTTGTCAGAGCGTATCACTTCAGGCAATGAAACTTGAGGACATTCTCTTTTAGCAATTTTTTGCTATTTATTTAGAGAACCAAGGATTGTGATTGCTCACACAGGTGGATTCTGCTGTTTAGTTCATTAAATATTTAGGTAACTTTGAAAAGGTGAAGGTGATAAATATGAGCATTGTGAGGGGCACAAGTGGTTGCTGTGTTTACAAATAATTCAAAAAAACTAATACACCATTGATTTGTTTTTAAAATGTTTATTTTGTAGATAATTTTTTTAATCTGCAATGTTCTGAACAGGAGTGTTTTAAAGTTATATAATAAGAAGTCCTCTGAACTGTCATAGTGAAGCTTCTGGGATAACGAAGCCTAAAAATTAGGACACTATACATGTAATTTACATTGACTTAAAAATTGTATTTCTCCACAGAGCCAGACTTTTTAAATATTTATTCCTGAATAATTAATAATGCATGACTTTTTTTTCCTAGTGTTTAAAACCCTTCCAAAATTCAACATGCCTATCCATTTCCATTTTGAACATGCAATTGGTCACTTTTTCGCCTTGATTCATCCTGCCTGGCTGCCAACCAAATTTCGCCCGTGTGCACCTCCTTGACACTAATAACGCCTGAGCTCCTCTTGGTTTGCGTGCAAGATTTCCCAGGCGGCAGTTTGGGGCTGGGATAAACTATCTATCATCTTTGCATCCAGCTCCTGTGCCTCAACCAAGGCAGCCCCTGATGGAAATTGCATTTGACAACTCACCTCTCCTTGGCGTGCCCGAGGTGAACATAGCTACGGACCATCCCCGCAAGGGCAGAGCAGCTCCTCCATATGTTGGGGAGGATCCTTTTATTTGTGTCAGGAGAATTTTTTTTTTTTTTTTTTTTTTTTTTTGCAGAGCATGTATAGGCAGAGATTTTTTTTTTTAATTTATTTTTTTTTCCCCTAGACTTCCTTGTTTGCGGC
Source organism: Zonotrichia leucophrys gambelii (assembly GCF_028769735.1). Taxonomy (NCBI): domain Eukaryota; kingdom Metazoa; phylum Chordata; class Aves; order Passeriformes; family Passerellidae; genus Zonotrichia; species Zonotrichia leucophrys. The sequence goes on from NC_088175.1 coordinate 52,686,603, forward strand.
TGCGCGGCCACTGCTTTCTCCTAAACTGAAGCATTTTGGGTTTTTGAAGCATTTTTGGGATCTTTGTTTCACCAGATTTTCTTCCTTTGAGATTAACTAGGCCAATGTTGGGTGCTGCTTTCTCCTAACCTAAAGCATTTTGGGTTTTTTGTGTTTTGGGATCTTATTTTATCAGAGCTCCTTCTTTGAGATTAACCAGGCCAATATTGGAGGCTGCTTTCTCCTAAACTGAAGCATTTTTGGTTTGTGAAGCGTTTTCGGAATCTTTGTTTCACCAGAGCTCCTCCTTTGAGATTAACCAGGCGAATATTGGGTGCTGCTTTCTCCTAACCTGAAGCATTTTGGGTTTTTGAAGCATTTTTGGGATCTTTGTTTCACCAGATTTTCATCCTTTGAGATTACCGAGGCCAATATTGGGTGCTGCTTTCTCCTAACCTGAAGCATTTTGGGTTTGTGAAGCATTTTTGGGATCTTTGTTTCACCAGATTTTCTTCCTTTGAGATTAACTAGGCCAATATTGGGTGCTGCTTTCTCCTAACCGAAAGCATTTTGGGTATGTGAAGTGTTTTTGGGATCTTTGTTTCACCAGATTTTCTTCCTTTGAGATTAACGAGGCCAATGTTGGGTGCTGCTTTCTCCTAACCTAAAGCATTTTGGGTTTTTTGTGTTTTGGGATCTTTTTTTATCAGAGCTCCTTCTTTGAGATTAACTAGGCCAATATTGGAGGCTGCTTTCCCCTAATATAAAGTATTTTGGGGTTGTGAAGCACTTTGGGATCTTTTTATCAGAGCTCTTCCTTTGAGATTAACCAGGCCAATATTGGGTGCTGCTTTCTCCTAACCTGAAGCATTTTGGGTTTTTTGTGTTTTGGGATCTTATTTTATCAGAGCTCCTTCTTTGAGATTAACCAGGCCAATATTGGAGGCTGCTTTCTCCTAAACTGAAGCATTTTGGATTTGTGAACTATTTTGGGGATCTTTGTTTCACCAGAGCTCTTCGTTTGAGATTAACCAGGCCAGTATTGGGTGCTGCTTTCTCCTAACCTAAAGCATTTTGGGTTTTTGAAGCATTTTTGGGATCTTTGTTTCACCAGATTTTCTTCCTTTGAGATTAACGAGGCCAATATTGGGTGCTGCTTTCTCCTAACCTAAAGCATTTTAGGTTTTTTGTATTTTGGGATCTTTTTTTATCAGAGCTCTTCCTTTGAGATTAACTAGGCCAATATTGGGTGCTGCTTTCTCCTAACCTGAAGCATTTTGGGTTTGTGAAGCATTTTTGGGATCTTTGTTTCACCAGATTTTCTTCCTTTGAGATTAACCAGGCCAGTATTGGAGGCTGCTTTCTCCTAACCTAAAGCATTTTGAGTTTTTTGTATTTTGGGATCTTTTTTTATCAGAGCTCTTCCTTTGAGATTAACTAGGCCAATATTGGGTGCTGCTTTCTCCTAATATAAAGTATTTTGGGGTTGTGAAGCATTTTTGGATCTTTTTATTAGAGGTCTTCCTTTGAGATTAACCAGGCCAATACTGGGTGCTGCTTTCTCCTAAACTGAAGCATTTTGGGTTTGTGAAGTGTTTTTGGGATCTTTGTTTCACCAGATTTTCTTCCTTTGAGATTAACTAGGCCAATGTTGGGTGCTGCTTTCTCCTAACCTGAAGCATTTTTGGTTTGTGAAGCGTTTTCGGAATCTTTGTTTCACCAGAGCTCCTCCTTTGAGATTAACCAGGCGAATATTGGGTGCTGCTTTCTCCTAACCTAAAGCATTTTGGGTTTTTGAAGCATTTTTGGGATCTTTGTTTCACCAGATTTTCTTCCTTTGAGATTAACGAGGCCAATGTTGGGTGCTGCTTTCTCCTAACCTAAAGCATTTTGAGTTTTTTGTATTTTGGGATCTTTTTTTATCAGAGCTCTTCCTTTGAGATTAACCAGGCCAATGTTGGGTGCTACTTTCTCCTAATATAAAGTATTTTGGGGTTGTGAAGCATTTTTGGATCTTTTTATTAGAGCTCTTCCCTTGAGATTAACCAGGCCAGTATTGGGTGCTGCTTTCTCCTAACCTAAAGCATTTTGGGTTTTTTGTGTTTTGGGATCTTATTTTATCAGAGCTTCTTCTTTGAGATTAACCAGGCCAATATTGGAGGCTGCTTTCTCCTAACCTAAAGCATTTTGGGTTTGTGAAGTGTTTTGGGATCTTATTTTATCAGAGCTCCTTCTTTGACATTAACCAGGCCAGTATTGGAGGCTGGTTTCTCCTAACCTGAAGCATTTTGGGTTTTTGAAGCATTTTTGGGATCTTTGTTTCACCAGATTTTCTTCCTTTGAGATTAACGAGGCCAATATTGGGTGCTGCTTTCTCCTAACCTAAAGCATTTTTGGATTGTGAAGCATTTTTTGGATCTTTGTTCACCAGAACTCTTCCTCTGAGATTAATACAGGCCAATATTGGATGTATAGGAGGTAGAAATTCAAGAGGGACTTGTGGGAATCCATAAAATCAGAGGGTTTTGGGGAAAGCTCCAAAAGACAGGTTTCAGAACTGCCATTAGAGCTAAGCCGTAGCCATAAGACCTGTCAGCAGAAAAATTGTGCAAGATTATGTAAAATTATGTTAAATTATATCAGACAGCAGAAGTGCCATTAGAGCTAAGCAGTAGCCATAAGATTGGTCAGCAGAAAAAAATATGTAGAAGTAGAAAAGTAAGGACAAATAGAGCAATGGTCTGTGTATTAAAGCTTGTCTAGAATAATTCCCTGAGCTGCAGAAAAGTATTTCTAGTGAGATATTAGGAGGTTCTAAGATAGTTCCATTAGTTCAGGCAAAGAACCTGTTACTCATTACCAAAATTTACAACTGCTTGGAGCATTTGGATAGCACAGAACCTGAGAAAGAATGAAAAAGCAAAAGAAATCTTTTACTTTTTTTCCAAACCGTAAATTTATTCATATTGTGCGTAGTTGCTGGTTTAAAAACCTGACTGTACAAATATGATCTGACAAAACAGACCTTTTATTTCTGGGTAAGATTACTCAAATTATCTTCAGAGTAAAAAGCTTTCTAGGATTCCTTTTTGCAAAATATTGTCCTTTTTGTAGGAGTTCACTTTTATCATAATATTTTAAGTAGCAGCCTACATCAAGAGTGCTGCTTTTCATTAGTGAGGTGTACTACTAATACTTCATCAGATATAATGAATTTTTCAAATGCAATCCTTCTGACTAGGTAGAGTAATAAAGTTCTATTTCTAGATAATTTCTTTGTAGTTTTCTTCTACAGTTTCCATACATTGAGTTAAAATATACACTGTTTGGATTCCAAACTGGAGATGTTTCCACATTCCAACTCAAGATATTCGATGATTCTGTGATAGTGCAGTTACAAAACACTGGTGTGTTGCACTCTGGGATATGTTTTGATTCCTCACTGGTTTGTGTAACAGCATGTTTTTGCTGGTATTTTTTGTATTTTAACGGCAGCACAAAGATCCCCAGTCAAATTACACTTTCAAGTAAGTACAGCCCATTCCTGTTGCTGGAAAGGGGAGTGGCAGTGGCACACAACTTCTCTCTCACACAACTCATGCTTTTCTCCTTAGAACTGAAATACATTTTTTAAAGTACTTTCATTCAGCAGATTAAGTTCAAACTGAATTAGTAATCTTTTTGAAATGCTTGGCAGCTGAATGTTGTGCTTGTATCTATTTTAGTTTTGGGGAGGAAGCTAAATTATATGGGTGTCATGCTTTCTACAGCATTTCCAGCCAACAAGTCCAGAGGAATCAGCACCCTTTTGAATATATAAATCATTAATTTGATTAACCAGCTGCTCTGAAGGCAGGGAAGAATTACTCAGCCACACAGCCACGCTCACCTCACCTGTTGCAGCAGCAGTGTACTAAATCTACCCATAATTTATGTCCTGCTCTCCGTGTTTGTTAATTTGTTTATTTCAATTGACTTCATTCTGATTCTTTTTCCTTTGAGTGTCCCTCTGTGGCCCAGTAGAGTGCCCTGAGGAGGTGCTGGTCACTCTAGAGCTGCTGTCCAGGGGACAGAAAGCAGTGTCACCATCTCAGAGCTGGCAGCCCAAGCAGAGCAGCCACAGCCGCTCACGTCCTGTTGCCTTGGCATCTGCCACTCCTTGGGGGAAGCTGTTTGCTTGGTTCCAGAACTAGTTTTTATGTTCCCTTTGGTATTAACCACGACTTCTTAAAAAATAACTTCTTAAATTCTTTGTCTGGATTTGAGATTTTCCCGTGCGACATTAAAAGCGTTCAGCCGCCGCTTGATGCCGTGACCTTCCTCATGGATAAATGTTCTTGTCCACATCAGAATGAGCACCCAGGATACAAAAATGAGGCCTTACTCCAGCCTCTTCTGTTGCATATTACATACTTGCACTGGTTTTATTGTCTATAAAACAGTATTAGAGGGGTTTGGAGGTGGCAGAAGAGTTCCATCCTGTTACCACTGCGCTGCCAAAGGAACTGAGGGAGAGGGGTTTGAATTGTAGGGGTCTGCAAATCCATCAGCAGTTAAAAGTAAAGGAAAAACATAATTCTCAAGATAACCAGCAATCCTTTAAAAATACTAACCATATATATTTAAATAATTTTGTCCATCTGATTGCACACTTGAATGTATTAGTTACTAAGACATATTAGTTATGTCTTAGGATCGCTAATGTGCAATGTCATTGAACATTACATTTTAAGATGAAAATGCAGCTATTTGTAAATCTGCTCTGTAATTCTAGGTAGAGGTAGCTTTCCTTATCAATTTCCATATCCAGTGTGGTGGTTAATAACCCCTTTGTTATTCTAGAAGTAATAAGAGATCATTAAGAGTGCTTTTGTATTGAAGAAGCATAACTTTTAAATCCTCTTGAAATTAGATTAGTGCTTTCAGAGACTGAAACTAGAAGAGACTTTTAAGATTCTACTTCAAAAAAATAGTAATTTTTATAAAAGAGAATGTGTTATGCTCTCTATTGCATTGATAAAGCTTTACACATACTTTGAAAAACACTTCAGAAATCACACATAAATGCAATTCCTGGGATACTGCAGATGTTTGGAAGGTGTTAATTCAGACTTTCAATTGACTAAAGACCTTATGTCTTCATCAAGAGAGCTACTGGAAAATACTTAATTAGCAACATTCTTACTAAAAGTTTTAATGTTAGGATGTACTTTCCACACAGTTTCAAGCTCTGTAAAAATGGAGTAAATAGAACTAAATGCAAAGTGCTGAATCAGGCCCCATGGGCAGCAGCTGGCATATGTGTTTGTTTATATTATTAATGCTGTTTATCTTTGAGCTGTGATCACTGCTCTTTGGCTGATGCTCCCATCCATCCTGCATTCCTCTTCACTTCCCCCCTTCCTCATCTTTCCTTTAAAAACCACGTTGGGAGGATCTTGTTCTTCTTGGAGACTGGACTAGATCATGTCCAGAGGTGCTTCCCAACCCAAGCCGGACAATGATTCTGTGATTCAAAGACACCAAATACTGGAATGCCTTCAGCAGCTGGATTAGTGCCTGAGCTTCTTTACTGCTACACTAGATTAGCAACCAAACTCTTGGCTGGCTGTTAATGTGAGCTCATTAACAAAAGGAAGCCTGATAGTCACTCTTATGTCTTAGAGATTTAAAGGAGGATTCTCTTTCCTCTGGGGTGGAAGTTCAGCTGACAGGCAGAACTTCAGACCAGGCTGCTTCAAATGCTGTGGGCACTGCCACGGACTGTTTTCTGAATTCCTTGGCAACAGAGAGGCCTTGTGACTTAACAGTGTTGGTTTGCTGAAAGAAATGCAATCTCTGGTTGGAAAACTACCTTTTGATGAATTGTTTCATTCAGCCACACAGTTGGTGAAAGTGCCACACGACATTAAAAATTCCAGGCTTATACTTAGATGTCTTTGATTCTTCACAGAGCCCACGAAGACAAAAACACAAAAAAAGCTTTTGCACAGACTGAAACCTGTTCCTCATGAATATTCAGAGAACTGGCTTCAATCACACAGCACAGAAAAAACATATCAATCCAACCACTTTTATTGATACTACTGCTGCTTCAGGTGCTTCATCTCACTGCCTTTCCTCCCTTCAGCACAAGTCTGTGAGGAATTTCTTATTTCTGGATTGTTCACCCTCAGCCTTGTGCTGCTTGTTTTGGAGATTGGTCTACTTAGGACCATCAAATCTTGCTGGAGATTGTGTAAGACAGATGGCTTATGGACACTGTCACCATTACTTACTTAGTTCATTTTGTCTTTCTGCTGATACACAGTGCCCAATGTCCTTTAGGCACCCTGGTTCCATAAAACTGCCTCAAAAGAGCACAAACCCACTGCCAGGGGAAGCAGGAAGCACCCAAGAGACAAACATTCTTCCTGTAGGAGCCTCTGTGTCCACAGCACAAAGATGTTGGCCCACCTTGAACTTTTGGTTCCTTCATGTCCAGAATGATGATTCTGGCATCTCTGGCCTCATTTTTAAAGAGGGTTCTTGCTGTGGAGGGGGCTACACATACACAAACCCTGCCCCTATCTCCAATCCTTTGGCTCCATCAAGAAAAGTCATTTACAGTTTCACTGGGATGAGGCTGGGAGAGGTTTTCAAGCTAACAGTGCCAGTTCTTATCTTCTTAAGCAGAAAAGAGTCAGTGATTTGCTGTGTTAGGATTTCATCAACCTAGCCTAAGTCTTAGATTAGTTCAGCATGTATGTTCTATGATAGAAGAGATTTTGATAGAGGAAATTATTGAGGAATTTTTGAAAGAGTGTAATGAGACATTTTGGGAATTTTTGTATGTAAAGCATCCCAAACTTGAGAAAAAAAAATACAGATTTCACAGATATGGGATAGCTATGCTGCTGTTTAAGATATTTAAAGTGATGTTAAATTGCAAGGACCTTGAAAATCAAGATATGTGGTTTGTGTTTGCTTCAGCAGTAAAAAATGGGATAATGGAGGGCTAAAATGACATTGGTGTCCCTAACCAAAGCACTGGACTAGAAAAATAATCTTTGCAGTAATATTTAGGATATGTCTGGATTCATGAAGATGATAAAGAAAAAGGCTGGAGAGAAGCAATTCAGGTCTTGGCAATGAAAACAAAATATATAGACCAAGAAGAAAGGTTTCCTATTAGGAGTGTTCTATGGGAAGAAATATTGTTTTCTTCTTCATTTCTATGATGCTATTTAGGTTTTGAGAAGTGAACTGTGACAATCTGAGTTGGCAGTGTCCAAGTGCCAGTGTTACATTGCTATGAGCTATCATATTATCTCTTTAATCTCTTAAATCTCTTTGTATCCATTATCATAGTCGGTGTTATGCAAGTCATGGATCTGTTCAGGGATTTTTTTGATGCTTCCACTTCTTGTTGTGGTTCCTTGTTTTGATTATCAGCTTTGAGCTGTTGAGTTCTGTGCAAGAACACTGCATCTACCCTGACTGTTAGTGGAAATTTGATTGAGGTCTCATCTGATTTGGAATTACAGTTCTCATGAAGCATGTTTTCCCAAGCCCACAGCAGCCAGTGTCAGCTGGATCGATGAGTCCTGGTAGCCATAACACAAATGACTCATAAAAACCAAGTGACACAAACAAGCAGTGCAGCTGATTTGTGTCTTGATTGGGCCATAAATAACACTTGAAGTGTATGATTTCAGAGCCCTGTGGAGCAAATGATGCAGGAGCTGGCAGGAATATCAGACTGAGCCCTGAAGAATTCCATACAGCTGCACCAAAAATTCCATACAGCTGTACCAAAAATTCCATACAGCTGTACCAAAAATTCCATACAGCTGCACCAAAATTCCATACAGCTGCACCAAAAATTCCATACAGCTGCACCAGAAATTCCTACAGCTGCCTGTGCCAAATGGCAGAGGGTTGCATGATCAGGCTGAAGTTCATCTTGGACATGGATTCCAAGGCATTCTAGCTCAACACTGTGGATCAGCCTTTAGAGGAGCTGTGTTCTGACTGTAGGCATGAACATTGTTGGGAAGGATCAAAGTTTGACAAAAAAGTCTCACAGATATGTGTGCTTGGCAGAAAGATTTTTATATGTAGAGTCTGATGAAGGAATAGAGTTGGAAGCAAGTTTTGATATAGAAGAAAAGAATTGCTGAGCCAGTCTTACTGGATAACCAAGGAGGCAAAGGGTGTGTTAGTTAGAAGGGGTTTTTATGGCTTAGAGCAAAGGATAAACCCACCCCAAACAAGAAGATGTTTTTACCAAGTAGAAAGACAGCACAGGCAAACAAGTCAGCAAATATTACAAGTAGAAAAAAGGTCTCAGAATTTTCCACTGCAAGAAAACCGAAAAACAACTTCTAGCTTAAACTGTAATGTACTGACTTTTAGTGATTGGAGAACAGTAACATGAATATGGTAATTACAGTGGTTATGATAGGCTATAGATAAAAGTTAAGGTATAGATTGGTTCTGCTGTGTTAAGATGCTCAGCAAAGAAAAGGATATAATGCATTGTAACCTAAAGAAAAGTATATAATGCACTGTAACCAAAACCAAAGGGTCTCCAGGCCTGCCTGCAGCTGGAGCTGACAGCTGTGGGCACAGCCTCTGTCACCCACCACCCTGGACTGCTGTAACCTCTTGGATGGAATAAACTGCATTTTGGAGAGCTCCTGGAGTCCCACATCCCTCATTCAGGCTCTTACAGAACACTTTCATGCTCAGCTTTGCCTGAAACTCAGAAGAAGGCAGGAAGTTGACTGGAGTGTGGCTCATTTGTCATTTGTGGTGCAGTGGGTGGGAGCTGCAGGGAAATCACCACAGGTTCTTTTGGGTGAAAAGGTTTCTAGGCTGTACTCGTTTTTCCTCCAATCTGCAGGCCATACATTTAGTGAGAGGTAGTAATAGAGAAAGAAATTAAAGGAATCTGGGCTGACAAAGCTAAAACACTTGTTGGGATATGGAAGAAAAGAGAAAGGGAAAAATAAGGGGTTGGGTGGTTTGTAGTAAAGAGTTGAGGACAGAAGAAAACACTGCACAGAGGAAGAAAGTGAGGACATAGGCAACAACAAATTAGATCTCAGTTAAGATTATTAACTCTATAATAGGTTTTTAATTCACTTTTTTCAAACAGTGGCAAGGACAGTTTTCAGGTCACCCTTGCCAAGCAGAAAGGCAGTGATTGTAATTCATTGAGGACAAGGTGGGTGGCATTTTTAAGACAATGCAAATAGCCTAACCATGTGATGTTTGTTCTTGCTCAGATGTCTTGGTTTGTCTAGTAAATTTGTCCAGATTTGTCAGATCTGTAGAAAAAAACAAAGTGCTGTCTCAGTGGTTTTAAATTAATTTGTGCTCGCGACTGGGATTTAACAGTTCCTTTGAAGCAATTATTATTTTAGTACAAGTGTATATGAGATGCTACCTGTCAATGAGCACCTGGGGAATCCTCAGCATGCAGATCACTGACCTGATAAACTGCAGCAGCTCCCAGGGAGTTGTTATGGTCTGTCGCATCAATGAGTATTTAGGGACTCTTTAATATGTGGATTATTAGGACAGTAAAAACGTCTGCAGCCCATTGTGTCAGTGCAGCTGTTCCACAGGAGGGCTATTGCACAGCCTCACAAATGTTGGAGGAAAGAAGTTGGCTAAGCTGATGTGGTTTTGCATTAAACAAGTGGGCTTTTTTAACCTTTTCCCAAAAAAAAGAACAAGCTTAGGCGTTGATGCTCAAACGAAAGGGGTTGAGTTTGGAGACTACATCCATAAAAATTGCCATTTTTCGATTACACATCAGGTGAACAAGAAACTTCTGTTCCAGTTCTTTCTCTAATTTTTTTATCTATAGTGTTGGAAGCAAACAGCAGAAGTAACAGCAGTTAAACTTCTCAATTTACGGCAGTGACTGATCCCAACCTGGGACACATCCTGACCAGGAGACTGACCTGTGAAACTCATTTCCTTGGTGCAGCGTTCAAAAATGACTTTGTGTCAAACAAAAAGCAAAATTATTCCTGAGGAATATAAAATTTTTACTATATTTCAGCATTTTTAACAGTTTCTGAAACACTGCTGCAAAAAACCAAAAACTGTTTTGGACTATGCTAGCAAGTACAGCTGACAAAATAAATGAATGAACAAAACATAAATCAAATATCAAAAAGATAAACCAAAGGTAAATCAAGATAAAACAACATATAAATCAAATCTCAAAAACATAAACTAAAGATAAATCAAGATAAAACAACAGATAAATAAATTTTTGTTATCTGACTTAGTATAGATGCACACAAGATGATAAAGCAAGGCTTTGTGAACGCCGTGAATAATTTCCTGTATAAATTTCTCACACAACTTAACTTCAAATTCTGCATTTCAGTAACAGGCTACAAAACTCCAGCTAACACCATTTTTCCTCATGGCCATATGATATTGCTATTTGCAAACATTTTGTGGGCCTGAGAAGAAGAAACACATAATAAGGTAATGAAGGTGACAAAGTGTATAATGAATACTGTGAATATGGAATGTAGGTCCAAAGTTGTATTTTTAAAGAGGGTAGCTCTTTAGCAATTTTTTTTACTGTTTTATTTTTTTTTCTCTAGGTAATTAATATGAGAAAATGCATAGCACTGAACTTAGGCGGAATAATTTTAAATGGTGTTTACTTCCACTTGTATTTACACCTAAAGGGGATGTTGCATAGATGGAGCATGAAATTGCAGGTTTAGATGTCAGAATTTCAAACACGGCTTTTCCATTTGTCAAAACCTCAAAATAAAAACGTGGCTTTCAGGTACATGGCCAAAACCTGCAGGAAAGCTGTGGGGTTTGTAGCCCTGCTCCCTGCCTGTCACAGGGGAAGGTGTGGGACACGAGGAGAACACGTTCATGCTCTTGCTCTTGTGGAAATCCACTCTGAACACCCTCAAGGAGTCTCTGCTTTGCTCCCCCAAGTGCTCAGAACACATTTCAGCCTGATGTTGTAGCTGAACAACAGAGAAAAATGATGTGCCCTCCTTAGAATACCTTTAAAAAACAAAATGTGGTTCTGTCTCTTGTCGTTCTTTGTACGGTCATCCAGAATATTCAGTTTGTTTTCTAGTCAGGTTAACACTGAAATAATCATGCAGATGCAGAATTAGTTTTGTAACTGCCAGCAGTGGCTGGGTTTGGGCAGTGGCTGTTGCCCCAGTTTGCTAATAAATCAAATTTGGATTTTGACCTCTCTGAGCTCAGATTTGAGAGGCTGAAGATGTAGTAAATGCTAATTTTTGCCTCTTAAACTGAGGCAAGCTGTGAAAAGCAAAGACTTATTAGGAAGAGTTGTCAGCTTAAGTTTACACCTTTGATCTCCAGTGAAGTTCTCAAAGTTTCCAGCATTACATTTCTTATTTGAAAAATTATTCCATTATGTCTGTTGCTGACAGTTTTAGAAAAACAAGTGTACTTATTTTTAAGATAAAAGTACAACTTTTAAGTGCTTTAAGTTAAAAGTACAACTTTTTAAGTGTTGTTCAATTTGCCAGTTACTTATTTTTCTAAAACTTAAGTACAACTTTTAAGTTCTGGAAAAATAAGTAACTGCCAAATTGAAAAATAGTCAAGGGGAAGTAGGATCAATGAAATTTTACTAAAAATAACAAGTTCCACTTTCTGCTGGAATAATAGGAAATTATCACATTGAGCACATTATCAGGATAAAAAAATGAGCAAGCTGTATACATTTGTAATGTATAATATATATAAATGTATAATATAATATATAAATGTATTAATTTCATCAAGCAGACCAGATTCAGAACTTTGTTCCAGAGTCAGTTTACAATTAGAAGTTTCTTGTGAGCTTGATGTTTAAATAAAAATGACTTTATGTTTGCATTGCTATCTCAAGGACTGTGATATCATTTACTGAGGAGAGCTTAATCATTGTTCACAATGAAATTCACACAAAAATCCATTTCACTGTATATTGTACATTCAGTGTATATTAAGTGGGACAGAAAGCCTGTATTTTTTTCTAATTTTCTGAATCTTACATTCAGAATTCTTTCTGAATTTTCTGAAATCTAATCTTTTGAAAAGATTTAAGTAGCTTTGTTTATAAATGGAATTATTTATTTCAGTTTAGTAATTTGGACCTCAGTTTCATTCTTCTGTCAAAAAGGAAAATACACATCCCACAATCAAATGACAGCCAGAACTTGTAAAGTCAAAGATTAGAAATTCACTCTGTGAAAACTTATCTATGGCAAAATGGGAAATAACAGTTAAAAAAACAATTCCTTTGCTGGTTTATTGGAGATATTAATAAATTTTTTAATGTGATTACCCATTAAAGCATACTGATTCTCTGAATGGGCTAAAAAAGATTGTTTGATGTTTTCACTCAGATCATTTTTTAACCAAAATACAGAGTAAAACCAGATGGGTGAAGTCATTATTTGTAATAGCACTGAAAACAACAAATGTTTCAGGATATACATGCAGGAGATTTTTGTCAATATTATGCCACAAATGAATAATTCATGACTGAAACAGTGCTACACTTTATAAATAAATAGCCATCTGCAGTATCATATGCCATAATCCTACAAATTCTGACACCAATGAGCAATGTTTTACATGTCACTAGCTCAGCAGTGCTGTTCTGATGTCAAAGAATAATAGTTCTAATTTAGAAAGAGTCTGTAAGCTAATCAGCGACTTCTTCAGAGCTGAATTCAGGATATTTGGAGTAAAAATAACCTCGGTTGTTACATCTGCCAGGTGCCAGCGATTGCCATCACTTGTTCTACCCAAGAAACTGGGAAGAACGAGGGCATTTTCCATCAAAGGAGATGTCAAAATAGCATATTAACATTTGTGGGGACTTGTGCTTTGGTTTCTGGTCCTTGGGATGTTGGAGTTGAGAGCAAACGTCAGTGTGGGCTTGGATTCAGCTCCTGCAGTGACCTGGTCACTCCCCATGGTGGTTCCTGCCTCACAGGTAGCCAGGCCATGGCCCAAAAGAAAAGGCAGAAATATCCTGGCCATCTGCCATGGGAAATGCAATTTTGGGTACTGCTGGCAGCATGGCACAGGTGAGTGCAGCCAGTTTTCAGGGAGAGCATCAGTAGCTTAATTTGGGCTTGAAGTGACAGTGTTTTCCAGGTTAAGTGAATTTCCTCTTTAAATAAAATCAATTTGGAAAAATGAGGCTGTGCCCAGAATCTGGGCCATGTGAGAGAGGCTGGGTGGTGAGAATGCCAATGTGCTGAGATTTGGGTTTCCTGTACTGAGATTTGGGATTTCTGTACTGAGATTTAGGTTTCCTGTACTGAGATTTAGGTTTCCTGTACTGAGATTTGGGTTTTCTGTACTGAGATTTGGGTTTTCTGTACTGAGATTTAGGTTTCCTGTACTGAGATTTAGGTTTTCAATGTACTAAGATTTAGGGTTCTGTTCTCTCACAGGTGCCCAGACACCTCACACAACTTTATCTCATCACTATTTTTTGGTCTTTGCCCTTGGGAAGGAGGAAAAAACATTGATTACAGCTGCAGATGGTCCTGCCTCAGGAGTAAGGGGGACAGCACATGGGCATTATTTTACCCTCACTTTTCCTTACATTTCCTTTAACTCAAGCAATGATTTTGTGTCAAAATTGCTGATGCAAAGTGGTCATTTTGCATAACACAAGTAGACTCAACCACAATTTTAGTAGTTTTAATTACTACTGAAAGATTTCTTTGTCTTTTCCAGATACTCACCTATTTTGCCTTTATTTAGCTTTCATGCTGGTTTCTCATTAGGTGGTTATCACAAAACAGATCTTCCAATTAACTTTCCAGTATTTAAGGTCTGTGTCTGACAAATGATTGTGGTGATAACACATTGTCAGCCAACTTAAAGCATTAACTGGCTCAGAATAATGTGCACAAATAAGTATAATATAAATAAATAAGAGAAGTGCTGCTCTGGCTGGTTCTGAATAACACACCTTGGGAGTGAACCATTGCAGGTAATTCATTGAGGGAAATGGGTTTGTAAAGGATTCTCAGAACCTGACAAAAAGCTCACACAGCCTTGTACATGTGTGTGCAAACTCTGAGATAAGGTGTGCTGGCTTAGGGAGCAGAGGTGACATTGCTGAGAGAGAGGTTGAACCTGAAACAAGTGTTTCAGCAAATTCCAGAATATGGCTTTGCAAAAAGGCCAGATAATTTGGAGAATTAGAACTGTGAAGGATGCATTGTAGCAGGACTACGTGAAAACATAGGTGGTAAAAATGTAGGGGATTGGTGTTAGAGATAGCAAAAGCTGATAGGCTGAAAAACATTTACAAGGTGTTGTAACCAGGAAATAGGTTGGCTTCTTCAAATAGGTGTTGAGTTTTACATCTCTTGTCTCACCCTTCATCGAGACTGATAATGGAATAAAATATTTTAAATGCCTCTCAGTTGCCCCATCTCTGTAAAAGCTGGGAAAACCAAACGTTCATCTCTCATTCTTCTACCTGTTAAACACTGTGCACCACAGCTTTTAAAAACACTAAGAGTAGTTTCTAGTGAGAAATGACAAGTGTTAACAGGATAATGATCCAAGGGACGGCGTTGTCATTCCCTCATGGATATTTGATCCATGTGCTGCTCTGTATAGCAGCAAAAATGCCATTTATGCAAATGAGGTGAAACAGCATTTGCATGTGCCAGAGTTGCAGATCAGAGGTCCTGGCATCATTTGTGATTGCATCTATATGAAAGCCTTAACATTTGAAATTAAGTCCAAATATGAACCTGTTATTTGATAACTGCACTTCACCATTGAATGTTGCCCTGTAAAGCAAGATGACAAAATATCTAAATAATGTGTTTATTTCAAGATGCCTTCATTTCTGTTTATGTAAGTGCAAAAATATATTTGTGTAATGTCTAATAAGGATTTTAATAAATGCTTGAGAATGGATTTCTTAATATGCTCATTATGTTTCTGAGCCTGCTAATTCTTTAAGGAAATGAAGAAAAAATAATGAAATTATGTTACACAGGTACTTAATTTTTTTTATCTCTGATACTACTCTGGTAATTAATGTCTGGTTTATGCAAACTAGACAATATCTCTTACTGGACACATTACTGTCAAGAAAATATTACTTGCCTTAATTATCAGTAATGAAGCAGGGATAAGCTGCTCACTTAGATATAATATATCTAATGACCTTTTCAGCTAAAGGTTATGATGAAAGGTATCAGTTTCACAAATTAAGCCTCATTCAGTTTCTGGCCTTTGTCTAGATTAATGTTTGGAGGATGAGTTTTAAAGTCAGACATAAATTGTGTTTGGTGTTTAAAATTGATTTAGTGTCTTGCTTTTAGTACATCATTTTCTCTCGTATAAATTACACCAAGCCTCATTTTTATCTTCATGTTTTATTATGAGAGCCAATAGTTAAGTCTAGTCTTGTCTTATTAACTACTGCTGTATATTTTGACAATAGTAAGTGGCAGAGGAAAGCTTAAATAAGCATTTTAATAGGGAGTCATTTAATGATTTTTAAAAAGCTTTTTTATTCAGTTATGTTTGTTTTAAAAAACTTTTTAATCAAAAAGTTTTTCTCTCCTAATTCTGAACATATAAACCAATTTTTTAAAAGTGTTATTCTTGTTGGGTCCATGACCTGGTTGTGATTCAGATTTTTTTTTTTGCCTGATTCAGCAGTGACATCAAGAACTGGTTCATTTAGTGGATGATGAAACAGCTCAGTGATGTTTAGGAAATTTTAGAATTCCAATGACATGAATACCTTTCAGTAAGGTACATCTCTTCGTGTTGCTAATTCTGTAGGAATTCAGTAATATTTTGGTGTTTCTGCATCCAGCATGCTTGGTCCTGGGCATTTGAATGTAATTTAGGGAAGATTGCAGATAAAGGATGATTTCTGTCTGTACTGGTACGTGAAGGGAAGGTGCAGCATGGTCACACCCAGCTGGATGTGCCACATTTACCATGCAGAACTGCACCCAGGGAGCAGAATGTTTGTGCAGCAATTTAACCTCAGCTCCTCTTCCTGCAGCCAGCATTTCAGCTGGCTCCAGGATGTTCTGTCCTAAATAACTAACTCCACTATGAGCTGGACACTCACACTCTGAGGATGAGCTCTCCTAAATATGGAGGATGAGGATGAGGATGAGGATGAGGATGAGGATGAGCTCTCCTTAATAGCTAAAGCCATAGTAGCTAGGATGGATATTTCCTATTTAGCTCCAGGATGTTCTTTCCTTAATAACTAAATCCACTATGAGCTGGACACTCACACTCTGAGGATGAGCTCTCTTAAATAGCTAAACCCATGGCAGTAGTTAGGATGGATGGTTCCTGTTAAGCTCCAGGATATTCTCTCCTAAATGACTAAATCCACTATGAGCTGGACATTCATGAGGATGAAGATGAGGATGAGCTCTCCTTAATAGCTAAACCCATAGCAGTAGTTAGGATGGATGTTTCCTGATTAGCTCCTGGATGTTCTCTCCTAAATGACTAAATCCACTATGAGCTGGACACTCTGAGGATGAGGATGAGGATGAGGATGAGGATGAGGATGAGGATGAGGATGAGGATGAGGATGAGCTCTCCTTAATAGCTAAAGCCATAGTCATAGCTAGGATGGATGTTTCCTGATTAGCTCCAGGATGTTCTCTCCTAAATAACTAACTCCACTATGAGCTGGACACTCATGAGGATGAGGATGAGCTCTCTTAAATAGCTAAACCCATAGCAGTAGTTAGGATGGATGTTTCCTGATTAGCTCCAGGATGTTCTTTCCTTAATAACTAAATCCAGTATGAGCTGGACACTCATGAGGATGAAGATGAGGATGAGGATGAGCTCTCCTTAATAGCTAAAGCCATAGTAGTTAGAATGGATCTTTCCTATTTAGCTCCTGGATGTTCTCTCCTAAATTACTAAATCCACTACGAGCTGGACACTGATGAGGATGAGGATAAGCTCCCCTAAACAGCTAAATCCATAGTAGGAGTTAGGATGGATGTTTCCTGTTTAGCTTCAGGATGTTCTTTCCTTAATTACTAAATCCAGTATGAGCTGAACACTCATAAGGATGAGTTCTCCCATAGTAGTAGCTAGGATGGATGTTTCCTGTTTAACTCCAGGATGCTCTCTCCTAAATTACTAAATCCACTATGAGCTGGACACTGATGAGGATGAAGATGAGGATGAGCTCTCCTTAATAGCTAAACCCATAGCAGTAGTTAGGATGGATGTTTCCTGATTAGCTCCTGGATGTTCTCTCCTAAATGACTAAATCCACTATGAGCTGGACACTCTGAGGATGAGGATGAGCTCTCCTTAATAACTAAACCCATAGTAGTAGTTAGAATGAATCTTTCCTATTTAGCTCCTGGATGTTCTCTCCTAAATAACTAAATCCACTATGAGCTGGACACTCATGAGGATGAGGATAAGCTCCCCTAAACAGCTAAATCCATAGTAGGAGTTAGGATGGATGTTTTCCAGGATGTTCTCTCCTAAATAACTAAATCCAGTAAGAGCTGGACACTCATGAGGATGAGTTCTCCTAAAGAGCTAAACCCATAGTAGTAGCTAGGATGGATGTTTCCTGTTTAGCTCCAGGATGTTCTCTCCTAAATGACTAAGTCCACTATGAGCTGGACATTCATGAGGATGAAGTTGAGGATGAGGATGAGCTCTTCTTAATAGCTAAAGCCATAGTAGTTGGGATGGATGTTTCTTGGCTCAGGTTTGAGTCCTCAGTCTTCTGACACACCAGAAGACATATTAAAAAAGTAAAAAAACCAACCAGACTGGGAGTGAGAGAGTCTTCAAACACTCCTGATTCCCTTGGGGGAGTGCTGCTCCTTAGCACCATGGGAGAGTCACAAAACATTGGCTTTTAGCAGAGCTCTCTTCAGTCGCCCTTGGCAGAGATAAACCTGCCAGTGATACAGGCAGTAGTTCAGATGCACAGTGGGATTCTGAACCAAACAAAGCTCACAGACCTCAGGCTGAGCTGAGAGGAGGGAGGACAAAGTCATTTGTTCTTTGGGAAGCCTGGGAGATATTAAATCAATTGGTGTAGCAGGAATTAATCAGCTGATCCTGATCCTGCTTGCATCAGCCAAAGGAGGGATGAAGGGCCTGATGCAGCAGCCCTGTTCTTGACGTGAACGTGGTTTTTAGGAGAGCTCTGCCAGGACTGGGGGCAATCTGTGCTGTTTCATTGAGATTCCATTGCTCTTCCATGTGCAGAACTGGAATATTTCCCTGTTGGGAATTTAGCTGACTAGAGACTGGAAAAGTACAAAGCCGTGGCTAATTCCAAATCCTGCACCTGCAAGATAGCGTGTCCTTGGGGCTAGCTGAGTATGATAAAGAAATGGACAGTGAGACGTGAGAAGTAGAGAAGGTAGGCCCAAAGGAATGAGGAGGAGTTGATGGTATAGTTTAACCAATAGATTGTTTGGCTTACAGAATATTCATAAGCTTATTATTTGCTGTATAAGTGTTTGATGCTTTCTTCAATAAACCGGACCTGTGATGAACCAGCTGGTGTCCTGGTCCCCTTCCTTCGACATTTCCCCTTTTCATAGAGCCCATTCCAGAGGTTTTCACAAACTGCTTTCCTTCTCACAGGAAAGAGAGAATATGAGGAGTGCTCATCCAAAGAACATGTTACTCTTTTTCCATGTCATAATAGAAGAATTTAAGTGGGACTGCTTTTAAAATTGATATTTTAAAAATTTTAAGTGGCTACTTGGTTTTGTCTGGTTGGTTTTTTTACTTTTTTAATATGTCTCATGTTTCAAAAATGTTTAGCCTAGTATGAGGACAGCAAATTTGTGTTTGATTTTTACTTCAAACTGTTTGATGCAGGATTCTTTTAGACACAGCCTGGATATTAGATATACTGTTTATTAGAAAAACCACCCTTTGGACCATGACATTTCTTGAAATGATATTAAGTAATTAAACAGTAAGTGGGATTTTAACAATGTGGTTATTAGGAAGACATCAGCAGTAAATGTAAATTAAAACATATTCTTTTCTGTCAAACACTCTTTTATTGTGATAACAAACAATGGAGAGAGGAATTAAAGTATAGCTACAGCAAATTTAGGTGTTCTCAAGAGTGTGTCAAGATGAGTTTCAATCATTCATATGAACTAAAAGAACACTTAAATATATTCAGAAGCAAAGCAAATTTTTTAGAAGAGTGTAAACAGAACAGGAAGAAGCAGGTGTAGGACAAAACCCCACAATTTATCAAGTGGAATAAATTGAAAACTTGGATAAACTTAAAAAGTGGTAGCTTAATTATGAAGTGGATATATACTTAGAGAGTGGGAAAATATCAAATGCATCTCATGATGTGAAACAATGGAATAAGTAAAACAAAACACCTCTCTCTAATAATATATTGAAGTCATTTCTCTCAGTTCCTTTGACTTCTTCACTAATATCTACTTCATTCAGCTGCTTTTCACATTCTTGATGTGTGTTTTTAGCCCTTTTCACCTCTTCTTAAACTGTATCACTGTCAAAATGCACAAATATTTATCGATAAATTCAGTGATCCTAATTTAAGGTAGGTGGCATGAATATTCAGGAGTGAGGAACTAAACTTCCTAAGGTTTTTGTGGATCTAATAAACTCACATGAAATCTCTCTCCCAGTATTCATGGGGGATTCATTTTGCTTGTCCTTTTTCCCCCAAGTATCTGTGATATAAGTAAATGTTTTGTATTTTATGTTCTGAGTTCCTTGGGCTGGTGTTTCAGCAGAATATGGCATTAATTGGATTTAAGAGTTTAATGTGTATTTTCTAATCTTTTATCTCCATTTGGATTTACAAACCAAAGTCCATCCCCACAAAACATTTCCCATTGGAGTTCTTGAGTTTTTCTGGGAACTGAGAGAGATCTAACAAATGTGGAGAGACAAATGATGGTGGAACAAAGTTTTTCCAATTAGTTTTTTCAGAGCTGGTCACTGAACCAGGAGCTTCCCAGACCTATTCCCAGGTTAATTTCTTCATAGGGAATAAGAAAATTCTTTGCTTCCTTCTGCACTCATACCTGAAGTTTCCCAGCAGCAGTTGTGTATTATATGTTGGTATCAAGATATAATATATATATGCAAGAGCCAAAAAAATTTGTAGGTAGGCTGAACTACTAAAGCATGATTTTGTAAGTCTGAAAATGCCTGTAAAAGCAGCTCCATGTTCCTTGGTGGGTCTCCTCCTTTAGAATTAGCATCCAAACCACTTCAGTTTGGCCTCAACTGAAAGTGTATTTTAAAAAGAGCTTCAAAAATGATCTTTTATTTGATTTTTCCTTGTGCATTGTGTGAACAACGTCAAGAAATACACTTGGAACTGTATTTTTTATTAAAAAATTTCTAAATACTCTTTCCCTTCCAAAATTATACTCTGTTACTTGAAGCCTAAAACTAAAGTGTGCTTCTCTGGTGCCATACTAATGATACCTTTATGACTACATGTGCTTAAAAATATAAGTTAGAAAGGGTCTTGGTTAAATATTTTAAACCAGCCTTTATAATATCGTTCCAGCAATGTCAAGTACAATTTTTATTTTAAAAGATTTTGTTGGAATTTAGTCTCTGAAAATATTAATAACAGCTTACAGCAGGTAGGCTATAAAATAACACTGTATGCTGTCTATTTAGTTTCTGGTTGAAAAAGCACAGCAGTACTTTAGTTCATTACCTTTGAAAAAAACAGTAACAAGATAATACAGCTGCCTCTGATTAAGATGTAAATTCTTTCTAATTAGAATGTAAATTCTTACATTTAAATGAAGACATCAATTGTCAGGATGCCATATGATATCTTATTCCACCTTGCCTGAATGAAGCCCTCACTGTTCATCTATGGCACTAAAATAGTTCTGCAGTGCCTTTGTTCTCTGATTCTTGTAATATTCTCTCTTCATGTTCCCTTTACACATTGCTTTTGTTTGTTTTCCCCCTGCATCTGATATTGTTGTGTCTTGGGATTTTGCAGAAATTTGGAATGAAAATTGAGTTCAGTCAGTGCCAGTATTTGCTTGTGCCTCAATTACTTCTGCTGAATTTTCCTCAATGCAAATCAGGCAGGTTGCATAAAGTGGTGCATGTATTTGAAATAATTAATTTTCCGTAAAATGATGGATCAAGTCCAATCAACCTTCATGAAATCCAAATAAAAGAATCGAGAATTAGAAATTAATTAACATTTTGTGTTGCTAATACTTTATTATGCAGCCTAAACTATAAATAATAAGTTTTATTTTTGAGCATAACTTTTTATTATGAACTGTTGATGATAACCTTTGACATAATTATCTTGTTAATATATATTAGTGTGTTAACCTAAATTTAATGTCATGGAAGTCATTGTAAATTAGTAACATTTTAAAATAGAAAATAACGGGATACAGAGAGTTTAAGAATTGACCCATTAATTAATTTTGCATGTAAAGCTCTTATGCAGAGTTAAGGCAATATGTGCCTACCAGTTGATTTTAAAGTGTTCAATTTCATTGTTTGATTAAAACAGCCCATAATACTAAATCTTGTTGTTTGACAGCAAGACAGTTTGGGTTTTTTTCATATCAGTATGTATTTTTAATGGAATATTTCATGCCAGTAAGACTCTCTGATTATGAGTCTTGGTCATAGGTAGTGACACCATTTTGGTGAAGTGACCAAATCATAATATAAATGGCAAAAGGTTGTTTTGCTCTGTCATGATTAGATGTGAGTGTGCGGCACAAACAATATTCGTAATGCCTTTATGCACAAAAAGTTATAATTATGACCAAATTGTCAGTGGTAATAACAGGTGATGTGATGATTCCAGTTCAGCTGATGTGTCTCTATCACAGTTTTACTTAGCATTCTAAATCTGAGTACAGTTTTAAAATTTCTCCTAGTAAGAGTTGTGTTTTCTCTCTGAACAGTGCTAACCATAAAGTCTTTCACTGAAAGTATTGCCCTGTTTTTTTGCAGCTGAATTGTAGCAGGCATTGCTTTATTATCAACCACAAAAACCTTTTGTTGGGGAGTCATAAAAGAGACTATAATGTTGGAGTTTTTTAAGTTGTAACAAGCAGAAGGACTCAATATGTTAGAAAAATATGACTTATTTATCCCAAACCTGTTACTTGCTTGTGCAAGTCCTGGTTTAATACACCTGTAGTAATCTTATCAAAACTGGAAGTTAAATACAGTTTTTCAAATCTTTTTTACTCAGTGAGGAGCTATAGGATATTATTATAACTTCAAATTGCAAGTTCAAATTCGCCACCTCTTCTCCTTAGAACTGCAAAATAAGCACAAAAGGTGATAATTCCTGAAGTTCCAGTCATGTCAAGGTTCCATCAGTGTGCCTGCTTGATTCACAAGAGTTGGGGTATTTTATGCATAATATCCAATGGTCAGGTGGTCTGAAAGATAATATAAATAACTTTGGGCATTGCAAGTGATTTTGACAGTTTCAGCAAGAGAAATATTAAAAAATAGAGTTTATAAGCAACATCACAATGAGCTGCATAATGTACTGTCAAGTGGCACCCTCAGTTCTGACATTTACGAGGAAACTGCTGAAATACAGAAGTATTTTGTGTGGAGAGCTCACTCTGAAATTCTGAAGGACTGTGCCCTCCTTCTGTCTACCTTAGAAGAAAATTTTCATAAACATGAACCTCTGCTGTTATGAAGGTTTTTTTCTCTTTATAGTCCTTTTAAAAAATTACTTGTACTAAAAACTGATGCATTCTGTTCAAGGGAATAGCATGCCATCATCCTGAAGAGACTCATTTCAGTTGGGACTAATCAATAGAATCTAAATATTAAGAAATTGCCCTGTATTTATTGTGTTGCAGAGAAAACAGATTGTTCTGGGGTATAGGGTGGTAATATTTCTCTTTGTGTGTACATATATATATATAAATATAATATATGTGTGTGTGTATATATATATATGTATTCTAGGATGCCTTGGGTGCTAAATTACTATTTATACTGTTCCAAACAGATAGTGGATTAGTGTCATGTTTCACAGTATATTTAATAATTCTCTTAGTGGGTGAAGAGGAAATAACTTTGATCGGTTTAGCCTGGATATTGAAGTGGAAGGAAGTAAGAGACTTTTCATCCAATTAGACTAACATCCAAGAAACATGATACAGATAACATAGTAATAAAAATAAATCTGTGTACTCAAACATTTTCCTGTGCAAAATGAGCTGAATGACTGTAGAAACTGAGCAGATTGTAGCCTTTGAGGGGTTTAGTTAGAGAAATAACTATCATTTACAAAAACTTCCCTCAAAATACCTTCTAGTTTACCCCCAAAACACAGAATGTTATAACCATCTTCACCCTTGCTTTTTTAGTATTATAAGGTATTTCTGAATGAAAGGAGTAGCCAGAAGTAACCAGGTCCTATAGAAAATCACATTTTTCACTTTAAGGCTTTCTTTAACCACTTGATCTGTACCCAACACAAACACCTTTGGTTTGGAATACACCATGAGATGATGGTTGTAAACTTCCTTTCTGCAACACTGATTTACCCTGTATCTCTTCATCCTTAAATTTATATTTTTGTCTTCTATTTTATTCTGCATTTCACTCAGATATTTTTCCTAGCAAAAAAAAAATTCAAAAATTGTCTGCCATTCACAGTTTGTTCCATTCATCACTGTGAAAAATGTGACAATTTCTCGTTCATCACAGACATGGCAAATCACATCTCTAGAGCTTTCTTTGCAATCCAAGTCTCCATTAGTTCTTTTTTGTGAAAGCAATCCAAGCTCCCTTGGAGAGTATCAAAAAGGCTGTATAAAGTGTGAGCTTAGCAAGTTTGCAGAAGTAATCTTATTTTTGTCCTGCCATTGGCTGGTTTTCACCTTCAGCTCTAGAACTGATCTACCTTTTGTGGCTGGCATAGTTTGTACACGCAGAGATGTGGATTTTCTGCTGTGGTTGCAGCCTGCATTGCGCCCCACAGGAGGATGTGTCAGCAGAGGAGGTGAATTCCATTCTGAATTCCATTATGGACTTCACTCTGAATTCCACTCTGAATTTCATTCTGAATTCTATGCTGAATTCCATTCTGAATTCCACTCTGAATTCCATTCTGAACTTTATTCTGAATTCCACTCTGAATTCCACTCTGAATTCCATTCTGAATTCCACTCTGAATTCCATTCTGAATTCCACTCTGAATTCCATTCTGAATTCCATTCTGAATTCCATTCTGAATTCCACTCTGAATTCCACTGTGAATGCCATTCTGTTCCACTCCTGAATTCCCCACTGAATTCCATTCGAATTCCATGAATTCCATCTGAATTCCATTCGATTCCACTCTGAATTCCCACTGAATTCCATTCTGAATTCCATTCTGAATTCCACTCTGATTTCCACTCTGATTTCCACTCTGAATTCCACTCTGAATTCCACTCTGAATTCCATTCTGAATTCCATTCTGAATGTAATTCTGTCCCACTCTGAATTCCACTCTGAATTCCACTCTGAATTCCACTCTGAATTCCACTCTGAATTCCATTCTGAATTCCACTCTGAATTCCACTCTGAATTCCACTCTGATTTCCACTCTGAATTCCAGTCTGAATTCCTTTCCCCTCCATCCTGAGGCACTTTGTGGTGCTGTCTCCCACAGAACATCTTCCTCACTTCTGCTGGAAGCTCACATCCTGTCTTGCTCTGGATGTTTCCTCCTCGTGTGCCATTTCTGACTATTCCTGACGCATAGCAATAGCAGTGGTGCCAGGTTTGCAATGTTCCCCTTGACAAGGCAAAGTATCCTGTCTCTTTTATTTATTAATTTTTACCATATTGCATTTGTAAGGCCATCTTGAATCTTTTACATTAGTCAGCAGCATCAAGGTCATCTTCAGCTTTTAGCATTGTATTAAACCAAAATGTATTGCTGCAAAAGTCCAGCAAGCTACTCCAAATTTATATGTAAATCAGATTAGACTCTTTTTTTCTTTTTCCTTTTGGTCTCCTGGTGCTATTTCATCACCACTTAAACTGGAAAGCAGAAGTGTTATTGCAAATTCTCAGAACATAGCCTAAACTTTGGGTTGAATGTCAGCCTTTCTGTGATAGATTCAGGGGTTTGTTCTGAATTCTGAAATATTTAAATACTCCACAGAACAGTTTGACTTGTCTGCACCAAGTAACAGTGAGGCAGAGTGCCAGAGTTTGTTGTAGTAATCATTTGTCTCTACAGTTGGTGAGGAAACAAAGACATTCTGCCATATTAATGGGGAAACATCTGCCCTTCCAGGGAGAGGAGTCTGATTAAATGAAAGAGAATAACTTTTCTCGTCAGGATAACTTATATTGTCAGTGTGGAGAAGGAGTGTGGGATAATTACTGGGAAATTATAGTCAGGTGTGGAGATTCTGTGACATTTTTGGTCTTCGATTCATCTATCCAGTTTTAGTGAAAATGTCAGCACAGACAAGAAGCCAAGCTTAAACTCTCAGGATAAGCTAGACCGACCAAAGAGATCTGAAATATTCAAAAATAAGCTATTTTTAAATCATTTATTTTGATGTTATTATGAGCAGGATTCCCATTAGGAAATGATGAATATCTTTTCTTTCCCTACAGTCACGAGAGGAAAACCTTTTCCTTCACATGCTGTATTATGCCTGACAAAATGAATTAAATGCATGTTTATGATAATTGTGTTATTCATTTTACTTAGCAGTGGAGAGGTGATGGAATGAGAAACAAATATTTTGAATAGATGTTTTCATGGAGTAAATGAAAGCAGTACTGAGTGTATGAATAAGTCATGGTAAAAACAGTTCAGACACTTATTTTGGACATTCACAGCATTATTTTGCCTAATATGTACATTAAGTAGGGCTTTTGCTTACATTATGCTCTGAATGTGTCATCAAAAAGCCTTCTTCTGAATAAACTTGCTTAAATTATGGATACAAGGACCCAGCATGTTTTAAAATAGGCTTTAAAAATATGCAGAGTGCGAGTGACATTGAAACACTTTTCATGCACCTATTCATTCAATTTGCTTCATTCATTTTTAAAAGTTGAGAGATGGCTTCCAAATTGTGTATAAAAATGTTCAGTATCAATCAGTAAAATAGGCAGAGGCCTTGTTTTTCATTTTGTTGGTGGTTTTTCACTCTTATCTTAAAAAAGAGGGAGCCACTCCAGAAATGCAGCTTCCACCAAATGTGGGTATCCATCACCAATTTCCCCTCCACCATCAGTCAGACTGAGCCCATCACACTGAATTTTTGCTATGAGGAAAGGAAGCAGCTTTATAATTGAAAATTGGGAGTTTTCTCACTAAATTCTGACCTGTGTGCAAATATGTGCATTCTGATTTGAAGAGCACCTTGCTAGAGAAGTGCAGGACTTTGTGAACTTTTTAACATGAGCCATGTTTTTAACAGTGTGGTTGCAATAATTCAAAAACCTGCCAAACCTGAAGTTAAAAGCTTATCTCATCAGGTTGATAATAGTGTGATTAATGTAAGTAGAAGAAATAATCAGATGTTCAGGATTTGAAGTGTATAGAAAATAAATCATTTTGCACAAGAGAATTATGGGTGGCACTTATTGAAAAGTAAAGATTGGTCTAAAATAACAGTTCCAAGCACTTTATGCACAGTTTTTAGCATTCAGATATGCTTCATTCCAAACATTAGCTATAAAGATGGTTGAGATCCCTTGGTGATTTTTTTTCAAAAAGATATTAACCATAGAAACATGCAAGGAAGTGGTTGCATGACAGTGGCTTTGACTGTAAGTCACATTTTCTCACTCATCATTTGTGCTCATCCAGCTCTGGGTGATGCTGAGGAAATAATGCCCAATTATTTTCAAGGTCCAGGTGAAAAAAGGTGGTTCCCTACACCTCCTTCTGTCTCCTCCATCCTGTGGGGTTCTCCGTTGATTTCTTGTCAGATTTTTTGCAGGTATCCCCTTAAATTTCTGCTTTCTGCTATGTAAGGCATGAAGTGTTTCTTAGCTATGGCACCTTCACACCGAATTTCAGAGCTCTGTATTTAAAAATTCACATCCATTTTGATGCTCTGGTTGATAAACCTTTATTCATCCAAAAGACCTCTCACAATTGGTTTTACCCTCAACATGAAATAATGACATGATTAAATGACTTAAAAGCAATCTGGGCCATTAAACTTTAGCCATTTCCATTAATGCATTCTAGATATGGACTGCATTTGTTGTTCTGTACATTTTTGGGTTGTGCTTATGGAATTAGAAGAAAAGTTCCTAGTATTTCATTTCCACAGCAGTCTGAGATGTTTTAATTGCTTTGCTTGGTTTGTTCTGCTGGGGTTCTCCACTGCTCCAGCCATTTAAGCAGTCTGAGACCAATTGTCTATAATCTGACATAGAAGAAAATCAGATTTAAATGCCTTTTTTACTAACTCAGAGATCAACCAAAACAGAATGGGGGTTGTGAAATTATTTTTGTGCAATCATTTGTTATGAATTCAGATAAATAATTACCTACATTCCTGTTAATGAGCAAGCTAGAGTGATTCTTAATTTCCAATAGCATGTTTTGCCCCTTCATATGGGAAATACAGGGTAAATATATATATGTACATATACTGCTGAACAAGCTTAGATGGTATTAATTATATATTCAAAATAAAATTAAAATTTCTTTCACATAAATGTTTTGTGTTTTGATCCTGGGTGAATCTTAACACAAACAGAGATGATCATGCAGCTATACATAGTCAATTTAAAAGCTGACAGCATAATTCATGCATGTATGAGTTACCATATAATATAAAAATCTCAATGAAACTCTATGTTTTTTATGACCCACCTATAAATGCTGAATTACTGATCTGTAATAATTTTGCTGCTCCATAATAAATTGCTACCATAGAAACCTCACAGTGCTGTGGAACAGCATCCTCTGAGATCTCAGCCAAAAACATACTTCCAGTTACAAATAATTGAAGAGAATTTCATAAAAAGTTTGGGAAAAGCAGCAAAGTCCATCCATTTATTTATTCTTTTAGGGGTTTTCCTCGCTGTTGATTGCAGTACTAAAGTGATGTTAAGTTACACAATTTTCACCGTGGCTTTGTAATTATATTTATTTAACTTACAGAGGGCACTGATTATGGTCCAGAAGTCCAGCTGGGAGCATCCCAGTGGGCAGGAGGAGGGAGATGCTGTTTTTGGAAGTGAGCAGCAGCAATCTGAGAAGTGCTAAAAGGTGTGGTTTTAGCAATCCCTTAAGGATTTTCTCACCTTCCCACATGCATTAAATTTCAGTTGTTACCTCTCTCTGGATGACTGTTACAGTAAGCATTAAAGTTAATGATTCTTCTTGAAAATTGAGCTTTTTCCATTCATGGGAGCTATTTTTCCCTCAAAAAAAAAAAAAAATTGAGGCTGGTGATGGCAGAGCCACCTGAACCAAAATGCTGATCCAGAATATTTTTCACAGATGCCACGGCCACTCTTCATGAATCTGTATTTTGTCAAGTTTTTGATTTCCTGGCCATTTCTGGGACTATTCAGCATCTAATATGAAATGTGGGATACATTTTGAAGAGGAAATATTTCTTTCAGTGTCTTTTAGAAGAGACCCTAGGAGGAGGAGGAATGTGGGATATTTTGAACCAGTTTTCTTGAAGTGATTTGCATCTACAAGTTGTACCAAATTTCCAAGAAGTTCATCTGTGATTTGTACATATCCAAAGGAACTGTATGTATTTACAAGTGCTGAGTATCTTGAAAGCAATGAAATATGATGGCTACTTCATACTCCCATTTTTTCAATATCTTCATTAGAAAAGTTGACTAATTATCTCCTGTGAACATTAGGTCTCTCTAGCAGATCCTGACTAGCAGGTGAATTTTAATTTTTGTTGTAATTTACAGCATGTTCAGCCATTGATGGTGTTTTAAATAAACAATAACTATGTATTTGAAAATCCATTAGAAAATTGAATACTTTTTTTAGGAGCATGTGGTGTCTTTCTTAACACAGTGTTATCAAAAGAAAAGCCAAAATAACTCTTTACATTATTTTAAAATAGCAAACTCTTCCTAATGAATTTGCTTTATATCTAAAGTGACTTTGAAATATAATTTAAAAAAAAAAAAGTTCACCTCTACTTTGAATCTGATGTGGTAAGGAAAAACCAAATACAAACTTTCCTTATGTTTTTCTGATTTTATATCAACTTACTCTTTGCATTTACTTGAAGTTGTAGGTCCTTCAGGTAAACTCTGC
Source organism: Zonotrichia leucophrys gambelii (assembly GCF_028769735.1). Lineage (NCBI taxonomy): Eukaryota > Metazoa > Chordata > Aves > Passeriformes > Passerellidae > Zonotrichia > Zonotrichia leucophrys. The sequence continues at coordinate 52,715,914 of NC_088175.1, forward strand.
TCCTCACTTTGATAACCTTATCTGCACAAAGCAGTCCTTTAACTTTTCATGTCAGATGTGACATGAGTTGATGCCTGTAAGGACGGAGGTACAAAATAATGCAGGGTGAGCTGGAGCAATCTCTATTTTCCATAGGTGAGTGGGTGTTCCCTTGTGCTTCTCGTGTTTCCTTCCATTTCTGGCTTCCACTGTACACATTCTTTTCATTGCTCACAGGTGCCAAACCTATTTTGGATGGTCTTTCCCACACATCCAGCATGGAAATGAGATACCTGCATTTTTATTCCATTGAGATAAGCAGGGGAATGTTCAGTGGTCACTAAACTGGCTGTGCCTAAAATAATTGTGGTGTTGTGAACACTTCTAACTATATTTTACAAGCCCTTTGCTGTAATGCTAATAATTAAATTATTTTGAAAATAATCACAGCGGAGGCTGAAGAAGAAATGGCAAAATTTGGCAATATGTCATATATCCTTACACCTGTGTGCAGGAACCTTTGTGCCTACTCTCCTGATCAGTTTTGCTTTATTTTCAAGTGTTAGTGGGAGAAGAGGAGTGAGGACACACTCTTAAAGGGCCAGCAGGGAGTTGTCATGCCCACACATAGTGCTGCTGATCCCACTTCATCCCTCTAACTGCTGTATTTTCATTAGGAGCTTGGATTCTGTTTCCCTCTTTCTTACAAGGATGTTACAGTTCTTTATTCTTCACTGACAGCTGGCAACAGGTAATGCTGGCTGTTATTTTGTTCAGCCCAGTCAAGCACATTCATTTCCAAGTATAACCATGTTTTGTTTGCTGTATTTTGTTCTTGGGGTGGTTGAATGCCATCCTTGGAAAGATGTGCATTGAGCTACCCTTGAATAAGTGCCTTGCCTTCGGCATTCATGAGTAAATTCTGTAGTTTTTGTTTCAAGCCTTTGACATGTCATCAAGTGTAAATCTATTCTAATGCCAAAATCCCTCTTGATGTCTGATGCCAATCAGTAGCTTTTCATCTTGAAAAAAAGGTAGTGAATAATTTGCCCTGTGGATATTCCACAGACACCATATATGGCAAGAAGCAAAGAGAGGGGAATCCCATACCCATTTTTTAAATTCAAATAATCATGTTCAACCAGTTTGCTTTCCTAAATACCATTGGTAGTCTGGTACATTTTCTCGCTTTCAAGTGAATATTGAATACTTGTCTAATTTGCATGTTTTCGATGTGTGGAAACAATATGCTCTTTCTGTTGCAGTATTTTATTTCATGAGCAGTAGCCAACATGCTGTAATATGTGAATTATATTACATTTGTTATTTTAATAGGAAGGTCAAATCTTTTACCTCCTTCAGCTTCATTAGTGTTTCTTTATTAAAATAAAAAAACAAAAAAAAAGGAGACCGAAAAGGCATTTGCTATATAGGAAGGTCAACATTTTCTTTGTGAACACAGTTTGTACCCATGATTTTGAATTTCAATGAACTGTAAGCCCTAAGAGTGTTGAATTAAAGGCATAAAACACTGTAGTTCACTCAAGAGCTCAAAAGTATGTAATTTCTTTCCTTAGAAAGGAAGCCTACTGAAAACCTAATGAATGTGTTTATATACTTGAATGGCACTCATATAGTTTATACTCAGAAGAAAGAAGCGAGCGGAGCTTTGTATTTAACTTCTTTTCAGCCTGAAATATTACAGGATTTTAGAGTGCAGAAACTATTGTGGGTACTTAATCTGACCCCCTGTGCAATGCAGGTCATGATACTTTGCACAGTAATCCCTGCACTAGGGCAGATAAATTCTTTATCAGTGGGCAACATCTTGTTCTGAGTTTGATTGGTTTAAGCTGCCACCTTATCCTAAATCTCATAACATTAATAATAGCAATGCTGTGAGGTATTTTCCTTATAATTTGTAATAATAATGTTGAATCCTACACCTCAAGTTACTCAGAATTCTTGCATGTCTTAATTAAACTCCAAGATACCATTATTTTTAAATGACAAGTCATGTATAAAATTTCCAATGTAGTTAATCAGGAGTAGAATTTAAACTCATAATCTTCTGCTTTACCTAATAAATCATAAAAACACTCATTAGTTGAGTCACTAACCAGTGATGATTTTAGGCTGAAAAATCTAATCATAATTAGGGTAAGTCAATTTTGTCAGGTTTAAGAATTGCTTGAAATGACAGTGAACCCACACTGATATTTTAAAGATATTTGCTGTTTTAGATCAGTGGTTTAAGCTCCCATTCTGAAATCCTGGGGAATCCTGCTGTGCATGTAGGGACTGGTTCCATGCCTGAGACATCCATCCCAAAGAGCTTGAACAACTGTGTTTATGCAGGAGATCATCCATGTTTTATTTCACTGCACCATGCTTTCGGGAATAAAACACAATAGCTGCCCAAGCCCTCAGAACTGAAAGTTTGCTTTGGAAAAATATTAAAAAATATTTTATCCCAATAGAATATGTGTCATCGTTAAATTAGGCAAAGATTAATTATTTATCAGGGGCAGGGTTTTGCTAGGTCAGGGTTCACAGCTGACATCTTCAAAAACAGACTCTGATTCCCTGTGACAGCTGAACTCCAAATCTTGTCTCTTATCTAAAAGATCCCACAGCAGGACAGATAACCTGACCCCTAACTACCAAAAGCAGCCAATATTCCATTTTCCACTGGGTTTTCTCCCTTGTGCTGAATTTTGTGAGCACACCTGCTCTCTGTTAATATCAGGATACTGCCAGTGCTTGTTACAGCCTTGGTGTCTGTAGAGGCAAACCTGGATTTAGCAATGGGGCTAAATGGCTGCAGCAGAAATGGAAAATATTGTGTGTGTGTCCTAAATGTGATCTCTCCAGGAATAGTTCAGTGCTAGGGCTTTGCAGGATCTCTCTGCACTCAGATATTTCACCATCATGCTGGTTTTTATGTGTGTGATGGTGGCTCTCATGGTGTGGGCGGCCAGGGGCTGGTGACAGCGCCCATAAATACACAAATACAACAAGCAGATGATCTTTGCTCTGTGCAGGCAGAGAATGAACACACAACACTCAGGTACAAAAAGAATAAGGAGTCAACACCAAATGCCATATTAATGGCATTGTTTATGTTTTGTTTGGTTTAATTTTTGTTTATTTTTTGTTTGGAGGAAGAGGAGCTTAAAATAGAAAGACAAAACCAGGCGAAAAACGCTGAGCACAAGAAGATGTTGGAAGTGGGATAACAGGGAGGATCACATAGGTGGGAATGAAAATGAGGTGGAGACTGAGAAAGAGAGAAGGCTGGAACAAACTGCACAAGGCAGAGAAATCCTGGCCAAACTTATTGGAAGTTTTCTTCTTGTTTGCATCTCCCCCTTTGGCTGCTTCTGCTGGGGTCTAGCTCAGTCTGGCCAATTTGTTCCCTTTTTGCTCTCCTCTTGGGTGGGATGTGCACTTATGTGAGTCTAGAAAAACAGTCTCTGGTTTGGCTGCTTCAGCTAAAATCCAGTTTCTCATTTCTGATAAAGGCTTTGCAACTCTGAATATATTTAGACTCTAATACATTAAATATGTAATTATTAAATATATATAATATAAATATATTTATATTTATCTATCTCTTTATTTATATATATTTTTGGGTGTGGGTAGGAAGCATTACCTCATCTCTGCTTGGTTTGCAGTCTCCAGAGCTCTCCATACACCAAAGAATTCAGTTTGGGCTCTGTACCCAAAATTGTGTCTGTCATGTCTAGTGAAAGTGAAATGGAAGAGTATCAAATGCACTGAGGATTAGACTTGTTACCCTGGGGATTTATTTGGCAATGAATCATTTATTTACTGCTGTGTTAAAATTACAGCTGAATTTTGATGGAGGCTGTACCTAACTTTCCATTCTTGTGGCAACCTACTGAAAATATCATGGCAAGACAAATCTGGCATCAAATGAATTCCTTCAACTGCTTTTATCCCTGTAAATCAGGGATATTTCATACAGTTAACAACATGCTAAAGTGGCTTTTCTATTTAACCTGGTAAATTTTTGTGAGCTGTTTTCTTTCTGACAAAATCTATTGCAGAATTGTTCAGCCACCCTTCCTCTGTGCTAACTTTGACAGGGATCTTGGCTTCCGGAATATTCTGTTTTAAAACAGAATATTCTTTTTTATATTTATATATAAAAGAATATTCTATTTTCTATTTTTATATTTTTTATATTTACTTTTTTGAACTGTAAAAAGTTTTAAAAGATTGAACTGTAGAAGGTGACTTCAGTGAAGACAGACCTACAACTCTTACACTCCAGACCTCAATCATGTCACCAGTAGCTAAAATGCTGGATGGTTTTAGCTTTATCATCCATTTTGCCAAAAATCAGGTCGAGTTAGACTGGGCAGAAATCTGGTTTTCTTTGTCTGGATTTCTGCCAATGTTTTGATAGGAGCATCCTGGAGACCTTAAATCGCAGCACTGGGGAAAATGGAGTTTCTGAATTGTGGCTGAGAGCCTCAGTTATTGAGCCACTCTCTATTGGGGTAATGCATGGGGTGGATTTATTGGAGAGCAATGTGGGTATGTGAGAAAAGTGAACAGGGTGATGGTGACTAGGAACCAAACCAGGAAAATAAATGTATTAACATAATAAAAAGTGAAGGTGTCTGAGTTGAGCCTGAGGCGTAAGTAGAGAATGCAGGAAAAAGAGAATATCTTGAAGTTAATGGTTTTGCAGTGGAGAGGTAGATTGTGAACAGCAGGAATTATGTTAGGAATAAACTATTGGATTTCCTTGGTCTGGAACATTTCTGTGCTGTTTTACAAGGTTGAAGTAAATGTAAACATCTATTAATCCCCTAGTTCTCACCATCATATAAAATAACTTCATAAATAAAAGCCAAGTAATTACTTTTTAAAAACTTATTTTTAGCATTTGATTGATCAAATAGATCTCCTTCCCTGAGTCCAGAGCCCAGATTTGTGCTCCCAAGATGCAGATTCCCATTGTAGGAATGTTTGGCTTCTCCAAGTGACCGTGATGGAGCTGCAGCCAGTGAAACTGAGCATGGCCATGTCTGAAATGTGCCTGCAAGTGTTTGCTTTGGGTCCTTTCATTTTCCCTGCCCTGCTGCAGGAAAAGAACATCCTGAGAGCCCACAGGCTCCAGGAACACCGAGCTGCTGCTAAAAACAATTCTAGGCAGTGGTTGCTGGGCAATCAGCACCAGGTAAACTGAGATCCCTTGGCTTTCCCATACTTACCTTGATTAATGATTTAGCCAGTCATAAAACACAGTGTTATTTATAGTTTAGATAGGATGCCTAATGTTTTTTCAGGGGAAATGAAACTGTGTGTCATCTGTGAAAGCCTTCCTTCTGGTGCAGATAGGCTGAAGTTAATTTTACAAGTGCAATCAGTTTGGTATAAATCTCTAGTATGTTTTAATGGCAAAACCTTTTACACTTACCATGGCAAATAATACAGAAAGTACCAAAGCTGACATAACTTTTAGGTCTTTTTTTTAGATGACACCATGATTTTTTTTAAAATAAACAAGTTCCCTTCTTGTCAATTATTTGTTTGCAGTGATAGTGAGATCTGATCCAGATTTGGTCAGCTTTCCATGCACCTACAATAATTGGCTCTGAGAGTTAAAACTCTACTGAAAAGAGCCAAACCATCATGTTATAGGAAATACTTCTCGAAATTATTTTATTCTTTGGTTTAGTCACATAGTATCTAATAAAATATTTTTAATAGCAAAAGATGGAGCAGTTTTTTTCCAGCTGAGCAGAAACATTCTCTCAAAACTAATATCAATATGCCAAGGTAATGCCATTTGAACAAATCCCATTTGAAGAGCCAAAACTATCTTTACCAAGTTCTATAAATATACTAAGAAATAGGAGAATGGCAACCACATACAAATTGCCTTCAAAGTGTCCATGTAAATTTTCCCACAAAAATATGAAAGTGACATTCATTCACAATGTCAGAAGAATATTATTTTTGTGCTTTGGTTCTACAGGCTTAACACATGCACTAACTTCTTCATGATTTGTTCTGTCTTAGGGCTATTTTCAGTGTAATCTTTTTATGGGGCTGTATTATGTACAAAAATATAGTTTTCTTGACATAAAGCATATGCTCATAGGACCATAAAAATGCTCCTTCTTTTTGGGTGCCCATGACCAATTTGTAATGTCTTGAGGATTAATTGAGAAAAAAAGTTAGAAAAACAGACTGAAAGTTACCTCTTTTTAAAAATTATTCTTTCTTGTCAGAGACCAAGAGCAAAGTTTAGTCAGTCAGCTTAGCTTGCTAAATTTGGCTGGATGCATTTAGTCACATATTATCTAATGATGGCATTGCAGTGCTGCACCTACACGATGCAAACAGATATATATATAATATATCTGTGTATATAATATACAAATAATTAAATAAATAAAAATACATATTTAAAAAATAAACTGTTATATATAAATAAGACATATATAAACTCTTCTACAACCTTTACAGTAAAAAGACTGGGTACTCTAAATCATTCAGTTTTAGGTCTATTGCAGCTTGTTTATCTACTTTCTTAAAAAATGTGAGACAATTTGCAAACATTTTTAAGGCAAAGTCTTTTCTGTGAAGTAATTGCAATGGGAGTGGATGATGTGCTGAAGAAGAAGAAGAAAATGAGAAATAAAAAAATCAAGTAGGCAATGATTTCTGTATATTCCTTAATTTTTTTTCCCACAATTAAGCACTATGTTATCACTAATGAGTTAAAAATCTTTAATGATTGATTTGCTGAACCCTATACAGAGAGCAGATATTTATTGAATATGTTAAAAACCAGTGTTGTAGAGCTGCTTGATAGCTTTCAGACAAGTGGCAGTAGTGGAGAGTTTGAAGGTCAGTGAAGAGCAATTCCTTTTCATCACAGATGAAGTTCTGCCTGTGACTTTCCATTGTAAAGCACTGAAGACCTGGAGAAACACACATTTTAATGTTATACAGTGGCCCCATCATTTCATATAAGCAGGTTTTCATTTGACATTTGGCATCAAAGAAAATCTGTTAATAGCCTATGCATCAGTTTCTTCTTATGGTTGAAAGTTTTCACTTTCTCCATGATTAACCAAAGCAGCTAAGAGGGAAAGTCAGTAAAGAAGTCAAGAGTTCCTCTATAGTCTTGTTTCATTGATTACAAAATGACATGGTATCTACTTTAATTCTGCTTTCCAGAGGAAAAAAGAAAGAAGCTGTGCCTTCTTTCTAAATACACTGGGCTTGGTTTGCACCAAAGGAACACCTGAATTTTTTGCTCTTTACTTCTTGGGGCTGCGCATTGAGAGCACTCACCTCTCTACATGCTTACCCTGTAAAGGGGAGTGTTATTTAATGAATATTTTATTCAATGAGCTTGATCTAAGTGATGCCTTAAGGAGCTGGAACAGAGGCTGGATGGAGTTAAGAGGGATAAAGTGGAAATTTATTGAAGAGCCTTCAAAGGCCACAGCCTGGCAGTGCCTGAGCCACAGCCATGGCTCTGCCTGGATAGCTCCAAGATGGAAGCAAAAGAGGGCTTGGTCAGATCTCACATTTTTATAAGTTCTGCTCCATTTGCACCTTGCAGTTCATTGTCCCATTCCAGCTTTAGCCCAGGCACTCCCACCCTGCTTGTTTTTCTCTCTGCAGCCCACGGGGTTTGTGCTCTGGGGCTGAGATTGGGATCATTTGTCCTTGGTGCCCAGCTGGAGCAGGAATTGTTTTGTCTCCCTGCTCTGTGCACAGAGCTCACCATCCCTGAATGTGAAGCCCAGACCCACACACTAAAGCAGCACAGAATGTGGAAAATAGAAAAGGCTAAAACCCAAGGCACCATGAGAAACAGACAACAAAACCTCTGCTGAGCTGTGTGGAATTAAGGGTCGGGTCCTTACATCCAAGAAACTGCAGAGAAATAAAATTTCCTCTTCTTTAGCAGTGAAGCTGCAGGACCCGTTTCATGCTATCTCAACAATTCTTGCATGCAATTTCCTGGCAGCAAGGCTTGCTGTGCACCATTTGCTGTCAGGAGGTTTCTCCTGGTGGCTGGAGGAGCCACCCCTCCTTCTGCTGCCTGTTTGGGGCTCCACAGCCTCAGGGTTTTGCCACAAGCGTGTGATGCTGGCAGTGGGAGTGCTGCTGTCCCAGGAGGGGTTTGGCCTCAGTGACATTTCCATTGGCATCCTGCTCTCGAGGTGGCTCCCAGGTTGGGCAGCAGTTCCAGGAGCCTCCTGTCCTTAAAGGAGGATAATATAAAATAATAATAATAATATAATACTTACAGCTCGCACACTTTATACTTGACAGCAGACCAGGTCAGTAGCTTGCTTTTCTGGGCTCCTGTTGAGAATAAGTTTAACAGACTGAAATGAATCTTTTGCAGTGCAGTTTGGGTGGAGTTAGTTTACAACTTTACAAGAGTTCTAGCTCTTGTATAGAGCAAATATGTGAGGGATCAGCTCCAGAATCCCCTCAGCCCAGATAAAAAGTTTGAAACTGGGCAAAGAACACTGTCAGGTGGCCAAAGCTGATTGTGAAAATCATTCCTGTTGAGTTGCAAGCTTATGGACTTGTGTGGCAGCAGCAGCAAGAGCCTGGCATCTGAACTCTTGAATGATTTTATCTGCTCAGAGCCTGCTGCAGCCTGTGGCTGAAGGTTTCTGGAAGAGCTGGCCCTCGTGTGCCTTCAACAACTTCTGCTTTTTTTTGTCAACATAACATTTATAACATGTCAAGTGAGTAAATTTTAGCAAAAAGCTTGGGTTTTAGAGTGTATTTATTTGCAAGATGGTTTTAGGGTGTATTTATTTGTCATAGAGTTCAGTGTAGTAAGACTTTTAAGTATTTTCCAATAGTTTGGAATTTATTTTCAGTATAGTAAGTCTTATAAGTATTTTCAAATAGTTTGGATTTTATTTTCAGTGTAGTAAGACTTCTGAGTATTTTTGAATAGTTAGGGCTTTATTTTCAGTGTAGTAAGACTTATAAGTATTTTCAAATAATTTGGATTTTATTTTCAGTGTAGTAAGACTTATGAGTGTTTTTTAATAGTTAAGATTTTATTTTCAGTGTAGCAAGAATTAAAAGTATTTTCCAAGAGTTTGCATTTTATTTTTAGAGTAGCAGTTTATAAACAAAGAGAAAGCGTACCATAAATTCAACTCCTACATATGCAATACTAAAATTGTCTGCTTGAAGAGCTTTCATTTAGTTTAAATCTCCTCAAAAATGTCTTGAAATTCTGCAAATAAAACAGAGTTATTTAACAATAATTAAATTGTAACAAGGAAAATCTTCTTAAATAATACCATTGGTGTTCACAGTCTTAGAGAAATGGTATCTCAAAGTGGTTTCTTACACAGAAAGTATTTTCTACACTCCTTAGTATCAAAAAACAATTAAAGTAATGATGTGATTTGATACACGGGCCATAAAATAACCCATGGCATTGTTCCTCAAATTTCCTATTAATTCTTTTAATCATGTCCATCTTTTCTTTTTTCTCACATGTCATACTTGAAAAAAAAGCAAATGGAACCAAGCCCTTACCTCCAGCATAAATGGGTGTTATTGTTCTTGTCTGCTGATAAATATGAGAAATTAATAACTTCCTCCCTCCATTAAGGTGATTTTCAAGTAATTGCTTGGCAGAAATTTATGTGCAGGGTGAAGGCCACAAGCTGACTTTGTGTCATACATATTAGATTCTTCCTGGAAAAAGAGGGAAACATATCTTCATTTATCTTTATTTTGTGGGTATTTATCTTATTTATCTTTATTTTGTGGGCAGTTTCCTGGTTTTATAAAAACCCATATTTTAATGCATGCACATGAAAGACGTTCAGTTGGACAAAATAATGCTAAAGTCATTTTGATTAGCAACAGAGACCATATTATCATTTCTGCTGTTCTTCATTTTGTTTTAGAGAGACAAATCAGGTGTTTATGTCTGCTTTTAATGAGACAGATTTCTTAGTTTCACTACCCTTTATCTAAGCTCCAAATACTTCTTTTGTTGCCTTTCTTGTTTGAACAAATAAAAAAATACCTTCATGAAGTAACTTACCTACCTGGTAGACTTCATTCTGTTTGCTTGCTTTGGTTATTTGTGGAGTGGAATAATTCCATTTTCTCTGTCCAAATTTCTGTGCAGGATCTCCCAACATGATCCTGAGAGGCTTCTTTACCTTGAAAGAAAATAAATCAGTGGAAGGTTGGTCCAGAAAACCTGGGCTGCCAGTTCAGCTTCCAAGGAAAGCCTCAGGAATAAAGGGTACATGAAGGCAGCTGTTGAAGGATTCATGCCTTACAAAATAGTATTAACCTGGATGAGGGTGAAAAGGAGTGAAGAATAGCTCAGAAATTTCTATTTCACTTTCCAAAGTGTATATTTGGCCTTCAGGCTCAGGTATTTTTCCTGTAGATGGAGGATTTGTCTTCCTGCCTCTTGTTTAGGGATAAAGAGAGACTGCCTATCCTTTTTGGCTGAAAGAGGCAAAAAAAGGCAAAACTTCTGAGTTCCTTTTTTTTCTTAACATTTTTAAGGTATCTTGTGTTTTCATGATTCGGTATCAAATTTTTTTTATGTCGTTGCACATGGAAATACACAGATATGATTTTGGTGGTGGAGCCCATGGGGCTGTGCCAGTGCACAGAGGACAAGGCTTGGGACAAGAGAAAAACAAAAATTGTTTGTTCATTCCAAGGAGAGGAACAACTTTCCCTCCAAAGCTTCTGTCTTTTCCTGAGAATTCGCAGAGAAGTAAATTTCTGGTACGTTAATGCACAACAATCATCTTCCCAACCAGTTCTGCCTCTGAAAATAAACTCCGTGTTACTTAATAAATTTATATGTGAGAACAGATAAATTTGCAATCCAAGTATGATAATATATTTTAAATGCCTTAAAAAGGCTTATCTGAGCTAGGTAAAAGCCTTAGGTGCTGATTTCAGCTTTTTTTTTTTAATGATTGTTGCTTATTTTCCCTTTTTTGCCTCTTCATGGTAGTTTCCTTTTCTCACCTAAAATCCCAGTATCTCCAGATATTTTTGTGTTTTCAGGTGTTCTGTGAAGGCAGATTTTCTTGGAGAAAGAAGGCTCTTTGAACTGTCAGGCTTCTTGTTCCCTGTCACATCCTGTAGATGCCCATTGACATGTCAAAATAATCCTTGAGCTCCCAACATGGCACTGACATGGCCAAGCACAGCTTCTCATCTTGTGGATCTCCTTCAGTTTAGTCAGTGGCTTTCTTCTGGAATCAATGATTTTTTTTTTTTTTTCCATTAGGGGTCTAAAATTTAAAAACTATCCAGTGTCAGTGTTTGCTTTTAAATGAGTGTTCATTGCCATCGCTGAGTTAGTCACTGACCTTGAAAATGCAAAGTAAGAAGAGTGCCTAATTTGAAAATTACTGTATAATTGTTTGCTGTTAATGGAAATACACAACTCTTGAGCATAATTACTTTGCTTTTCTTTTTTCCTTGCATTTCTTATGACTCCTGTATAAGTGTAGTTCAAGAATGAGGTGTTTGATCAAAATATTGTATTGACTAATTTAAAAAATATTGTATTGACTAATTTAAAACATATTGTATTGACTAATTTAAAAGAATGAAGTCTGTAGTACATCTGGGAGGGGGTTTTTTGGCTAGCTAAGCAATAATTGAGTATTTTTGCAATGATTGGTTTCATAATGTGTTGTCCATAATTTGGACTGGGGCCTTTGGAAGTTGTTCTATCCTTAACAGAGTGGAGAAAAAGGAAAGATGAATCTACCCAAGATAAACATGAGAAAACTTCTCAGGGTAGAATGTCCAGCATTTGGCAGTGCATGCCCTACTTAGCAATGTCTCCCTGTCTGTGATAAGATTGTTTTAGGCTCTTCATGACTCACTACTCACTTTTTCAAAGCTTCAGATATTTATGTTCTACCAAGAGGGAGGAAAAGTCCTACATAATTAGTTCTGTTTACTTGATTAATAATTTTATTCATATACTAAGTGAAAAGTTCTGTTTACTTTAATAATTTTACCTGTGTGCTAAATGCAAGTATTTCCCCTCAGATGACATAGGCAGAGCAAGGGACTTCCTTTTTCCATGTCCAGTTCATTTAACTTCTATTAAAAATAATAAATTTTTTTCCAGAAGTCACTCCAACTCTTCCTTATTTCAGTTCCTGATGGGAAAGCTCTGCATAATCCTGGTGTCCATACCGTGACTAGCATAATTGCTTTTAGTAGGTTGGAATTTCTTACCTGAACTCAGCGATTTAATGAGAGTTGTGCCAAGGCTTGTAAGGAAGTTCAGGTCTGGAATGCAGAGCAGGAAGATGGGGGATGGACTGGGTTTCTGGTGCTTACTTGGAAAGTTCACTTTTTAACCTGATACTCTGTATATTACCTGGCTGTTGTTTTTTAAATGGCAGATTTTTGGCAGCTCCGTGGTTTTTCTGAGGCCACAGCATGTAATTGTAACAGAGAAGGAATGATTCTTTCAGAAGTAGGCACCTCTAATAAACTCAAATGAAATAAACAAGCTATTGCTTCACTAAGACTGGGTTAGATTCCAAAATCAGGCTCTCAATAACTATGTGGTGCCCATGAAAATATTCTTCTGTACTGTTTATATTATACTGGAGTTGATATATTCTTGAATGCAGTCCAATCCTTCCAGCAAAGGTGTTTTCCTAGTTTACCTTTGGGTGCAAGCTGTATTTTCCCAGAGTAATTCCTCCAGCTTGTGATAATAAATGGCTTCATAGAACTTACAGAGCTACCTTTAAAAATATATTTTTTTTTAAATATAAAATAATTAAATAAAAATAAATTATTAAAAATAAAAGTATAAAATTTAGGTCTTGGGGTTCCCCAAGCAGGTTTTTGTAGAGTTGCAAAGAGAATAGAAATAAGTGCTGGAATTCTGGCAGAGTTTGAGTTGAACTGCACACGCACATGAGGTTGCACACAGACCTTTAGGATCTTACCAAAACGTGTTGTGCCCTGGAATTGTGCTGTGGTTAGCTCACATCAAGCTTCAATTAGACAAGAATGTGAAAGGACCATTTAATTAGTTGGTAAATATCTGTGCCTGGAAGTTAACAACCTGGAAAGTTGTGGGCTTTGGCAGCTGCTATCCCACACAAGTCCTGTCAGGCAGGATGTGCCATTGGGTGTTGCGCAAGACCTCACCTCAAACTGGAACACTTCAGAGTAAGTGGCTGTAATTTGGAGTCTCATTAATGATATGGTGGCAAGAACAGTGGAATTTTTTTAAGTAAGGAAAAAAAAAAATTATAAAAGTCTTAAGTAACGAGCAGCCTGTGTCATCTGTGTCATATTATGTAACATATCAAACTGTCATTTTGCCCTGCTTATGATGTGAGATATGCTTAAGACTTAATCACCCAAAGTTGTTAAGTAGAAATTAATTTAAAGTGTGTAATGATGTGTTTCTTAGAAATAATTGGTGTGGTTAAAAATCCAACAACATCAAAAAGTTTTTCATTCACTTTCCTTCTTCTTTTAATTAAAAACACTGGGTTTTAAGAGGACATTGAATTAGTTTAGATAATCACATTTTCCTTCTTAAAAAATGCTAGTGCCCTCCTGTTTGCCATCCTGCATGTACACAATTACAGGTGTATGGAATAAAGTTAGAAACACACAGAAGTGAAGATTTTAATAGCAGATCTTGGTTCTTAAATCTGTGCTTTCTCAGTTCATGAGCAGTGGGAACTCCCTTAGGTAAAATTTTATAAAACAAGCATTGACTGTAACTGTCTTTTCCTTTTTTGGCTTCTGTTTGCTGAAGAGCTGCTGTGCTATCTGTTTAGAGACACATGCTGTAAGAGTCATGTTTAATGCTGAAATGTATTGTCACTGTGCTTTGTGGTTTTCCAGTGACAGGTTATGGTTGTGGATTTGCTTTATTTGGGTGTTTTACTCCTGTGGAGATGCCTTCACCTCACAGGCTTTGCATGCAGCGTGTTGTACCTTTAGTAAAGGCACTTTTGCGGTGCTGATCTCTCTCTAGGGGGGATTTTCCCCCTGTATTCCACATCCTTGGCACACAAGGCAGGTTGGAGAGGTGCTGGTGGTGCTCGGGAGGAGCCTGACTGCTCTGGGAGGGCTGCACTCAGATTTAAGGGATGGAAAATGGTTGGAGCTGCCAGGAGTGCTCAGAACCACCAGTGAGTGACACCACAGGGCATCTCTGATGTCTCTGATCTTGCACCAAGTCCTCCTGTCCTGGGGGAGGACCCTGCCATGGCCACAGCTCTGTGGGAATGAGGATTCATCCTTCCCACCCAACAACTGTGACTCTCACTGGTCCTGGAATGGGAGGAGGAAATGCAGCAGAGGAGGAAGAGGCAAAGCTGAAATTGCTCAAAACTCTCCATTATTTATGGAGGTGAAGCCTCAGGGTTTAGCTTTTCTATTTTTCACATTCTGTGCTGCTTTAGTGTGTGGGTCTGAGCTCCACATTCAGGGATGGTGAGTTCTGTGCACAGAGCAGGGAGACAAAACAATTCCTGCTCCAGCTGGGCACCAAGGACAAATGATCCCAATCTCAGCCCCAGAGCACAAACACCGTGGGCTGCAGGGAGAAAAACAAGCAGGGTGGGAGTGCCTGGGCTAAAGCTGGAATGGGACAATGAACTGCAAGGTGCAAATGGAGCAGAACTGATCCCAGGGAGAGAGCCCGGGAGCGCTCCTGCATTTTGGGGCCATTTTGGTTCATCTTGGGTGCAGCCCTGGCTGGGCTCTGGTGCTGCCCAAGGTGGATCCATGGAGGAGATGCTTTGAATCAATCCCTGCTTTGTTCTGTAGCTCTGTCCAGCCCCTGCTCTGGGGCAGCCTGCACAAGGCATCAGAGATACTCAGATTATTATGATTTTGAACTTGGGACACACAGGCATCCTTCAGTGGTGGGATTTTTTTCTCCCCTGATAGATAAAGACAGGGCAGAATCTTGGTGCTCTCTTCCTCATCCCAGCCCTGTGCAGAGGCTGGGGAACAGAAATAGTTGGCTGTAGAACAGCCAACAACAGAAATAGTTGGCTCCAAAGAACCCTTCTGTGTCTTGAAGAATATTTTAAGGAGAATGTTGCATCAAGTGAGATAAACCAGTAATACATTTAAAAAAGGGAGTGCTGGAGGACTAAGAGGTTAATAATTGGTATGAAAGGGGTACATACAGAATTTAGCATTACAGTGAAAAGAACAGATCATCACTCCTGCTCTTGGGGACAGTACTCTGTTAGAGCTAAGGAAACTATTTTGAAGAATCAACAGGAACAGATAATTAGAAACAAAAAGCTGAGGCCTAGCCCAGTAGCCATGGAGTGTAGCTCATGGAAGCAAAATGCAGTAGATTGATTTCTTTTACACCTCTGGAGAAAACCTGACAAATACTATGCACCAGCAATCAAGCAAAAACCACATCATTTTTCAAAAGCAGAGGGAGAAAAACCCTTTCCTTCATTTATTCTTGCAGCTGGAGTGAGGAGTTGGTTCATGAGCTTGTTTCAAGACTTCTAGCTCTCTAGTGCTATAACAAAATCTAGCTCTTGCTTCTAATGAAATTGGCAGCCAGCTTCCTCCCAGAAAACACATTATCCCACAAATGAACATGGGATTAACCCACTGATAAGTAAGACCAAGGTATTTCAGTGGCCTTTCCTGCCCTTTGCTGAGTGTGGATCAGAAGGTCTGACAAAAGGAAAGGTATTCTGCTGGTAACAATCACTTCCACTCACATTACAGAAACCCAGAGAAGCAATATACCTGCTTTCCCAGCAGTAAGCTCTTTTAAAAAGCCACATGCAATTTCCCCCACAATGCTGACAATTCTGGCTGAATTAGTTCACATCCTGCCCATATTTTTCCATATCCTTGTTCTTGTGCCAGTGAGAGACATTTCTACATTTCACATTTAAATATTCCTTTGCTCTGGTCACAACCATGTCAGTCTGACTTGTTTGACTTGATGACTAAATGTCAGCTGGAGCTTTTTGTAAGGGATTCACATAAAAGTGTTGTGCTGCTCATGTTATACAAGATTTTACTTGTTTAGTAACCTGCACCTTTGGCAAGGATGAAGAGATATTAAATCAAATTTGGCGAGATTTTTATTACCTGAAATTCTTTTTACTCCAAGAGATTTCTATGGCTGCTCCACTGAATCCTTTACATAATTTTTCCTAAATCATAATTGCTGAATTTAGCCTTTTGTGCTGTAGAATTTATCTGTAAAGTGAACTAACATAAAACTGTCATTTCCACCATTCTAACCTCTACTATTCCATTTGATTTAGATCTATCCATTATTGCAAAAATTGTCATGTTCTCAGTGTTTTTTGCAACCCACTTTTCTCTGTTTGGTTCTGGTGGGTTTGAAATTTTCTTTTTCTTTTTTTTTCCTCTCCCCAAACTGGCATCATTGACAGCAGTTCTTTACTTTGTTTTGTTTTATCCTCTCCTCAGAGTTTGAGAGTATTCCTTCTAGGACGCTTGATAATTCTTTCATCCAGCAAATATTTGAACATGTTGCTGATCGATAGAGTCTCATCACTTATGGGTCAATCCAGTTTGGTGCTGGAGAAGCAGAGGCAGTGCAGCAGACAAGGATATTCATGAACCTGACTTTTGAATATTCCAGAGGATGGGAGCAGTTCTGAGCACACCAGGAGCCGAGCCTCACGGATCCTGAGCATCTCTGCCATGGCAGCGGGTTTGTCCCACTCAGGAATCAGTCTTGCTTCGCTGGCTCCTGATGAGAGAGTTCCTCCATGTCATGGGCTGTTAGCAGGCTCTCTCTGAGCACATTAGCACCTGCCCATGAGCCCGTGTGCAGGATTGATGCTGAGCCAGCAGGATTCCTGCTAAGGGCTGCGCTGCTGCCTTTGCCACCTCGCTGAGGGACCCTCCCAGGAGGGCTCAGTCTTCCCTGCCACCTCCTTGTGCCCTTGTCCCTGCTCACAAAATCCTACAAACCTTCAGAGCTGAAAGCTGAGCAAAGAAAGCGGAACTTCTCAGTGCAAGTGTGGAAAAGGCCTTTCTTCTTCCTTTGGGTTTTTTTATTCCTAACCCAGGATCAAATTCAATGACTAACCTGAAGCATACTGAGTACTGTTTTTTATATCACATACTCTCACCAATAAGGTAAAAGGGAAATCTGAGTACAAGCAGGATGGGACATAGGAGGTAAAAAGAAAATCTGAGTCCAAGGCACCCTCTAAACTGCCATAGGAAGTAAAAGGGAAATCAGAGTACAAGGCACTCTCTAAACTGACATAGGAGGTAAAAAGAAAATCAGAGTCCAAGGCACCCTCTAAACTAACTGCCATAGGAAGTAAAAGGGAAATCAGAGTCCAAAGCACTCTCTAAACTGACATAGGAAGTAAAAGGGAAATCAGAGTCCAAAGCACTCTCTAAACTGACATAGGAATCTGATACTCAGGAATGGTGGTGGCAGGGATGCCACCAAGGGCAGTGGCACCAGAAATGGGGAAGGATAATGACTGGTGTGGCTCCCAGAGCTCAGCTCTGTGCTCAGACAGAACAAACAGAGACGCAGATTTACAATGGGACAAACAGAGACAAAGGTTTCAGGGTTTGCAGTGAGAGGTAGCAAATGTGCAATAAGTTGGGGAAAGGGTCTTCAGGTTGTGCTGAAACCAGTGAATAAAGGTTAGGTTTGCCAAGTGCTTTATGACAAAGGCGTTCATTATACTGGGGAGAATTATCTACTCGTAGTTGTGAGTCATGCTCCTCTCTCCTCCATCCTCCTTCCTTATTTAGCCAAGGAGAAACAAAATGCTGTGGGTCAAAGCCCAGCATTGTATACTCAAAACAAACACACACCCCACTCCCCATTCATAAATAGTCACTTTTTGGTGCTTCCCAAGTCAGAGACTTAGCTGCAAATTAAAAGATGGGTAACAAACATACCTACACAGCATTAAAGAAAGCTAATACCATACAAAGTCAGCCATATAAAGAGCACAGATTAAACCTGGTGTTAAAAACCCTTTCCTGTGAAGAAGTATATCCTCTGGAACGGTTGTTTTTGAAAGTTCTTTTTTTGTTAAAGTAACTGTAGGGAAGTTTTCTATCCAAAAGCCTTAATCAGAAGTAAAATGTTTTATGGAAGTAGGATAACTGTTATCATCTTTATTTTTTTTTTGCAATGCTAAAATTTTAAGAGAAATATATCTAATATAAAAAGATGAATTGTGCAAGTATGCACATGACATCCAGACTGATGCAGTGATGGATGTCATCCCCATGCACACCAGTAAGACTGTGGCCTGCAATTTCAGGGTGTAATTCTGAGCCTGTGAAGGAAATGGCACATCTCCCCTTGGTTTAAGGGTGAAATCCCATCTGATTTATGTAATTTGGATTTGTTCATACATTTTTCATACTAAGTGCTATTTTATCAAATGCCAACTAAATGTGATTTTTTTAACACTTCTTGACTTGTAATTTGCAATTAGCCTTCTGCCTTAGAAATACGTCATTATTAATCTTGCTATTCAAC